>NC_134038.1:137474220-137774220 GCF_965140245.1 Athene noctua | reverse complement strand
AGATTATTGAAGGCTTCAGATCAATGATACCATTTTCAGAAGGCTGTTATGTGGCCAAGTGTAACAGCAAGAAAAGTGCAAGTGGTCCCTTCTGTTGGGAGCCGTGGTGGAAACAGAGGAGGCAAAAAGCAGAAGATGTGAAATTCTTAAAAAAAACCCCAGACAGACCAGAAAGAGAAAGAAGCATGGAAGGCAAACATAAGCAATGATAAGTCTCCCATGTTGTGACAGACAGGAAGAGAAATGATGCAGACTAAAATATTAAATGGGGCATAAAAGAGAAGAATTCACTGAAACCTTTACTGGTGAGTGAATCATAAATATTCCATAAATTAGAGCCCCCTAGCCCATGCTTTAGACTCCGTGTGAAGTAACTGCATGTTCCACTATTTTTTAGTCCATTTACTTCTTTATATTTCTAAACAGAGGATATTCACCAATACCTATTTCATTTCCAGCATGCTTACCAGCTACCCTGAGATACAAGAGCTCATAGCACATTTTTTCTCTGTCTTGTGGAATGGGATGCAGAGGACTATTTCATGTTAAAACAGAGTGTTGAAATACTGTAGTTATTCTGGTCACCATACTGATCTCGTTTACTGTCAGAGAAAAGCACCCCTCTTCGATGAATGTAAACATTTTTCTAACAACAGGTGATTTGCGCATTTACCTAGGAAGTACTTAAGAATGTGTCAGGAAGAGAAACCATTGGTTTTAAATCACTTGTGACCTTTGACTCCTGCAAGCATAACAAACAGCAGTGCACATTCTCATATTTGCAAGAAACTAATGTTCTCCCCCATCTTCAAGAATTTAGGCAGAACCGTAGACACCCATGCAAAAACACAGTGGAGTTCAGGTTGTCTAGGGATGTTACAAAGACAGGCCGATCCACAAGTTGGTCTAAAGTACAGAAGAAAATGCCATCTACTTTGAACGTATTCAGCATGAAGAGGCAAGTGGCAGAAATGTCCACGTAGAAATCCATTCTAGCCAAGTGATGAAAATGACACTAAAACTGTACAAAGATTACAGAAAGATCTTGGAATTTACAACAAAATTTTATCATGCTGATGAGAAAGAAGGACAAACAGAGCAAAACCAATCAAAAATCTCTTTAACCTAGTAGTAAGCAAAGGACAAGAGGTAATGGCCTCAAGTTGCACCAGGGAAAGTTCAGACTAGATGTCAGGAAGTATTTCTTTACAGAATGGGTTGTTAGGCGTTGGAATGGGCTGCCCAGGGAGGTGGTGGAGTCCCCATCCCTGCAGGTGTTTAAGAGTCGGGTCAATTTAGCACTGAGGGATCTGGTGTAGTTGGGAACTGTCAATGTTAGGTTAATGGTTGGACTAGATGATCTTCAAGGTCCTTTCCAATCTAGTTGATTCTGTGATTCTGTAAAAAAGATACAATAAATGGTCTCCACCCCAAAACTCTGAATCATAGAAGAAATGTACATGAAGAATCTGCTAGGTCTGTTTTGCAAGTCTCAAAGACCTTGGACACTTCTGTGAGTTTTCTGAAATTTCTTCTCTGTTATACCATGTATCCTTCAGTTAGACATTGTCTCTCCCTCTCATTCATGTCGCCTCATTTTCTGATAAAATTATATGTTCAGTTATAATATCAGAGGCATGGCAAGCAATGTTGATGCTTGGGCACCTCATTTTCTCCTCTCTTATTCCATAGTAGCCAACTTCTCAGACCTACATACCATCCCTACTATAGCAGCAGCAGTAATAGAGAGCCTAGAGATATCTGTCCTTGCTTTGATGTGCTTCTCACAAGTGTCCTTGAAGCACCTATCACACTTCAAAGTTGCAAACCTTACACAGTCTTGCTAGAAATTACATCTTTTACACCTTCCTACACTGTTCACATTGCGCATATCTGGACTCAAGTCTCTAAGTACTGGACTGCAAGAAGAGTCCAAATCAAAGTCTTGGACCATTTGCCAAGCACAAATTAGAATTTAGTGCTTTCCTTTGTCTTGTACCTTAAGTAATATTTTAACCTCCCTAAACATTAAACATTTGTTTGTATGGAATAATTACTATTTATGTCCTATTTATATCAATCTCATGTTGAACTTTTGGATAGAGGAAGCATCTTCTCCCCTATGTAATTTGTTAGGAGTGATTTTGAAAGAACTACTTGTATCTATAAGGAGCTGAATTAGTTTACATGAAGTGAAGATTCCTGGAAAGATAATACTGACTTTTCAGGATTGTTTACTTTTAACTTTACCCTAGCATCTAAATTCTAGATTTACTAAGTCATACCCGGACTCATCTGTTCTCTCCTTGCCCTTGGCCACCCTTTCAAAAAATTTCTGAAAATTTTAAAGAGTACATTTTAGTAGTTTATTCAAATCTTTATTCTAATCTCACATTTATTCCGCACGGTACTACTGGAGCTCATGTGGATAACCACAGGACACAAAAGCCTCTCAACAGTTAACTTCCATAACAAATGAGTAAGGAACAGAAGGCGAACAGAGTGACAAGTGAAATCAAACAGGAGAGAAACAGTTGAAGCAACAGCACATCTAGCACAAGTTGCTAAACATGGTAAGCAAGTCCTAGTGAAAGTCTTTGCAAAGAATACAGGCACACACTTGGTCCTACCAGGATTATTCAGCTGGAAATCCCAACCAAGAAAAAGGAAATATACCTGAGTAAGTGCCTTGGACTCAACTGTTGTAACTATACTGTGAACATTCCTGAAAACAGCTAGTTTAAAGACAGGTGAACTTTGTATACATGAAATACAGATATTCCAATCTTTTGCCCGCAATGCAGACATATTCAAATACCTAGCTGTGATTTCACAAGTGCAGATTACAAACCAGAAGATAACAGTGGAAAAGAACTGCTAGAAGAAATCGACTGGATGAGAGGATCCGCAAAAGCCAATAATAAAGAAAACAGCAGCAGATCTGAATTCTAGCAACCTTGCAGAGAACGAACAGAAGCAATTAAATCCAGTTTAAAAAGTAGTAATAGAAAAATTATTTACCTACACACAATCTTTGTAGACTTTTGTGTCAGGGTGAAGTTTAGAAGAACAATTTCTCAAGCCTTCAATAAATTACTTCTTGGAATAGCTAGTGCTAGAGCTCAAATTCAAATACACTATTTATAATTTCCACCTCTTTTCTCTAAAACACAAAGTTAGAACTGACTGATTTTTACTATATTGTATTGTTAGGCAGGAAATTCCAGTACAACCCTAGCTATAACACCCTGATTACATAGCTATGTATTTGTTAATTATTTTACGTGGACAACAAAAATATAGGATACAGCATACACTTGAAATGGTAGTCAAAAAAAGAACGTAACCAGATCCTCACCATGGCATAACCTTTACATGTCCTTTAGCTTTAGTGAAGTTTGGTAAAATCACACCAGGTATGGATTTGATGCAGCATGTTTTCAGGGTTCATTTGCAAGCCCCCCCCAGTGAATTCCCAGTATCATAAAGGACCTTGTGCACTGCTTGCTTTGCATGCAGAATAATGAAGATGCCATGTGATCTGATAACAAGGGATCTGTGAGGAATCTCAGATTGAGAAAAAGATGAATAATTATTACTGACTGCATTTTGAACAATCTTTGCTTAAGCAAGAAGGTCATATGTTGAAAACATTTATCTTCCACCAAGGCCGTAAACGACAGTCTAATTTCACAGAGGGGGGGAAAAAAAAAAAAAGGATAGGAAATGCTTTATGTAAGAAATGCTTCATTTCTTTCAAGACAACCAGGATATAAATATTAGAGTGAGGGTATTTCACATAGTAATAGAAAATTTAGGAAGTTCTCTGAGATTCACCCATACTTTCTTTGAAAGGAATGTGGATTGAGAGGGACACTGCAAAAGTCTTTCATCTGACATTTTTAAGATTTAATTTTGCACAGCTGAGTAATGAAGACGATCAGTGTGGATGAAAGAACTGGTATGTGAAATTAATATCAACTTCCATATAGCATTCACCACTCCTAACAATACAAAACCCCTCTTTTCTCAAATGTCCCTTTGTGGGACTTACAGGTCACTCTCACTACAGATGTGTTTCTTACACCATATTTTTTAGCTCAATCTTCTCCTGCTTGTCTCAGATATGCAAGCTCTCTATGTTCACTAAATGCTTCAAACAGAGCAAGATGTATTAAGATACAACAGTGTATCTTAATAATAATGAACTAAAGAGTGCCTTGGCACATGCTAAAGCACTGAGCTGACAAGGCCCATTCTATTTGTTAGCACACTCACTTGCACGGTTTTCCCATGAGAAACTAAGCAGTGCTGGAGCAGGAGTGAGGGACTGTACAGACTAAGAATCCTTCCTGGCCAGCTCTATGCCACCACCATCATTTTGTGAGCAGAGAAAGTAAAAAGCTAAGCCACATGGATGCCAGCCATGTCATGCTACTAGTCCTCGGGACCAAAAAATACACGTCATAAATTTACTCATATGGATGTATCCTTAAAAATCAGCTCTCTAAGTACTCAAGAAGAGATGGCTGACATCCAAATGAGAAAAGCCTGGAGCTTTTAATAGAGAAACAGGAACTCTGTAAGATCCTGCCAACTGCAGAAGCAGCTGTGTTCTGTGCTACAGAACTCAGAAATCCTCGATAGCTTCTTGGCTGTCTAATAACATAACTGAGACTTCATTTGGTAGGGGGGAAATAACTGTGTCTGTCCGTCCCTGATCCACCTGCCTCCTTGGTGGCAACTGGTTGGGGAGTTCAGAAATTATTTGGGAGGTGACATTGATCAAATGATAGACAGCATTATCTCTTGAACCCTTATTTCCCTTTGAATCAAACACTTATAATCACATCTGGGGTTAGTATTAGTTTAACACAGAACCAGAAACCCTAAAAATATGGTTCTCTTGTCTGGGATTAAAACAGTCAAGCTGACAGGCATGTGTATTTATGCCCTCAAAGGGAAAACCATGAGAGCTGACCAAAAACTGAGCTGTGATGGGGCTGCACAAGTTCCTCTCAGATTCACAGATAAAAGAGATGTTCTGTCAGTGGTGAAACAGACCACAAGAAAAATGTTAATGTGTTCTGATGAAAAAGGATTTGGAAATTATTTAAAAGAAAAGTAAAAATAATAATATTGAAAAGATTGCCTGTGGTGATGCAGGGCACCTGCCCTGCCTATGTTTGACATTAATTCTGGCTGAAGCATGAAACGGCTTTACTGCTGAGTTCCTTAGAAAATGGAGACCCAGCTGAATACTGACAGGACTATATAAGGAGGAGACCATTATAAGGGTGCAATGACTAAAGTAGTCCAGCCAAGTCTGCCTGTTGGAAGGAAACTGGAGAAATAGTGTTGCAGAGAAATAGTATTGCCATAAACCAGCAGAATTGGTTCTTAATGCTGTGACTTTACAACGGCCACTGAGGGACTGTAAACTTTGAAACATGAGGAAAATACACGATGAGGAAACCTGTTCAAGAAATGGCAGCAAGTATTTGTAGTAGAGATCTGCAGCTCATGAAGAAACTGGCTGCACAGGGACTAAGTAACAGAGATTCAGTTCAGAAGAAAAGCCATATAACATGTATGTCTTTAGAATACCTGGTAATGTTTAAGAGCACTGAAGAAATTGAGATGAGCTAGTAGGAAATGTAAAACTCGGAAAACATGCAAAGATGAAATGCTGTGAAGAGTCCATTGAAGAGTATGTTTGTATAGGGTGTATGTTGCAAGGCATTTAGGCACAGTGTTCCCATTTTTGGAAAAAATGTTGAAAGGTTGGCATGACCAAAAGTACAAAATAAAATCAGATGGAGCTCAAGCGACAACAGGACTGACAGGCCACACTTCATATTCTTACTTTCAAGGAATAGTTGCTTCTTCTGGCCTTTACTCTTTAAAAGTTCTGGTAACGTGCAGAGCATTTAAAAGGGATTACTGCACAGATACATGGGATACTGAAAAACTTCTGGAGCTCCAGTAAATCACTGTGAGCCTTAGAAACTTCTCAGCCTATGCAATGGCATGCCTTAGCACTGTCAGCACATTAACAGTGTTTGGCCATCAGCTTTGTTTGCTTAAGCAGCATTCCTCCTTTTTAATTTATTACATCATTCATCACAAAAGCTTTTGAAATCCACACATGCATATATGTCCTTGTACACACTTCAGCTGTGGGCCCTTAGTTTATAATGGTGCAATCCACTGTTTTTAACTGACATACTTCCAGCTTACACTGACATAAATTTGCACCTCCACACATGGCATGTTCTCCGTATGTTAACAGCAGAACTGATTGCAAGCTCCAGACTGAAAACAATCCAAACAAAACTAACACAAAACCAAACATTTATGGTTGTTCAAAGAATTGCACTGTGTAATTTGGGCTCCTGAGCTACAGATTCCTCATCATAAACAGAACTGTAGGGTATCAGATGATGAGTGAGCACAAGGGAAATGTAGCTTAGTGTAGGATGTTGGGTTTTTAAAACGAAATTGAAAAATGTGTCTATATCACTTCACTAAGCTTTAATATTCTGAAACTGTCTGAATTCTCCCTTTTTTTCTCTTTCACATTTTATTAGTCTTTTATTCTTCAAATCTAGGGAAAGGATAAGGTGATAGGTCACCTAGCACTAACTAAAAGTCCATACAGATAACTGCCAGTGTGTTAACTCATGAAATTTATGTCTCCTTCAGTACTATAATGTCTCTACTTTGCTTTCCTGCAACATGAATAGATATCTCCTGTTCTTGCCTCCAGAAGTGCTAATTTGCACAGTGGGGGACTGGTGAAATGGCTGCAAGGTAAAAGGCCTTTGAAAGCTGGCTTACAAAAAGCCCTTAAAAAAAAAAAACCAAACCAGAAAAGAGAAAGAAGAAATTGTTGGGGCAATAAGGAAAACACAAAGGGAAAGAAGTGGGAAAGAAGAAAATGAAGAGAGATGTTGGTCATCATATTTTTTTCCTGTCCTTTTTTAAAAAAATGTACACAAATGCAATAGTCATGAAACAGAGACAAATAGCACTGGCTAGAAATAGATTTACAGAAGGTAAGCACCACTATTGACCATGTCACTGAAGTCTGAAAAAGCGAAAACAATACAGAATATGTCACACTAAATCCTGTACGAGTCTCCACTGGCCTTCAAGTTACAGAAGAAATTTGTAGAGAGACAGAAGTGATGGCAACAAAATTAAAGATAGGAGGGAAAAGCGGCAAAACTAAAGCAGGATAAAAAAAGAGATATGAGGAAAAAAAAATCAGAAAGTGGCATCGTATAAAGTGTAAGAACTTAAAAAAAAATCTCACAACCAAATAGGAATGGTCTTTAGATCAGTGATAATTAAACACCTCAGAAAAAGCAGGAAAGGCCTTCACAGAAGACTACTGTGGAATCACTTGCTATGGGAAGGCTCTTCTTATCTCCCAGTCAGATCAGTCTAATAAAGAAAGTACAGAGCATATATTCCATTCAAAACAGTCTCCTTCTAAAGGGTTAACAGTTTTCAGACTTTAAATTTTCTTAATAGCTACATACATGTTTCAGATAATATATAAAACTGAAGCCTGCATAAACCAAAAGTTCCTAAAGATTCCACTCCAAAATCAATGTTCCCAGCTTCCGCTTTCCAGCTTTCAGCACAGAACTACAGTCTGCCTCAACAACATTGCCTCTAAAATGGAGTTTGAGACACTTGTTGAAACTGTTGTATTATATTAATATGTATTGCTAAACAGCTTTCGACCTGAAAACAGCTACATGGATATTTTTGTTTTCCTATTTTTAAATAGCATAGGAAAAGTAGAAAGAGTTAACATTTACTGTGAAATTTCATTTATTTAAGCAAATGTTTAAGAGTTGACTACATATACAGAATTACTGTATGTGTAATTAGGGAACATATTTACAATTAGACTAACTGCACCACTAATTCCTCATCAGCACCTCATTTCTCTCTGAAATGCATTGTTATATTCAAAACATAAGATCATGAAACTAAGATGCAGAGCAACCATGTGACTTTCCTATGAACAAGAAGGAAGTCAACAACCAGATCTAGGAGTAAAATTTGGTGTACACCAAGCCTCCTCAGAGAGAAGGCTATTACAGGGGTAACATGCGAGAAGCAAATATGGTGTCACATGTGAGCGAGTAAGCCTTTCAAGAGAAGTATGCCAGCATATGCTGGGTTATAACTGAAATACGTTGTTATTTTGACCAGTTCAGCACTACCTTTTGTCCGTGAAATATGCCTTACCTTTAACTGCAGCTGCACTCTACTCCAGAAGCAGCTCCAGTAGCTTTCTCTGGTGTCCATCAGGCCCAGGGCTCAGACTTATTTTCTAACTCCTCTAACTATATCGTCCATGCTTTCATCACTGAACAAATCTGGAACGTCTCCTGTGAAAAGACAAAGGGGTAGTTGGGAGAAGCCTTATACAATACAACCTGAGAAATAACCTTCTACATCATATTTAGTACAACGAGGTTTAGGCGCATAACTAGAGCTATGCTGTGATAATAATAAATCAAACAACAAAACAGTTTCCTCCTGTTCCCCACACCTTTTCATCTAAAAAGAAGGATTCTTTTTTTAAGGGAGGGGAAACAACATTGATTTAAAAAGACAAAAATATTTGCCTTGATAGCAAGTTCACTCAAATTATGTATCCCTCAGAATAGTGGTTCCTCTTTTTTTTTTACAGATGGTTAGAAATTTTTTTCCACTCTGGTTGCAAAAAAGTAAATAATAATTTAAAAAAAATTTTTCAAGATGCTCTCCAACTGTACAGCATGGTATTATTCCCATTTTTCTTCCATTTTATCTCTAGATCCCCACATTGATATTCCAGATTCTCTAATTTCCAACACATGGGTGAAACTGCATTGCTGTCTGTTACACTTGTGCAGTCATGAAGACATTGCTTGAAGTCAGTGAAATCATATCAAAGCAAACATGGCATTAAGTCAAAGAGAGATTCCCATCTCCCCCCAAATCAATGCACTTATGCATGATAATCCTTAGCAATTATTCTCCTCAGTAGGCAATGCTTTCTTAAGCAAATTAGTCTCAATGCTCAAGTGGGATGAGTTGACTTGACCTCTGTAAAAGCTCCCCCTACAAATATCTGAAAGAGAAAAAAACATCTTTAAAGTTCAATGAAACCACAGATCATTTGTCATTGGAAAAGATCTTTCAAGAAATGTGTTGGTCTAATCACCTGATGCCAACAAGTCATTAATCAGCACAAGAAAGCATTCAGCTGGAACCTGGGCATCTGTCAGCAAAAACACTGTGGGCATGTTCTTGGCACCAGTCTTGATGTGCAAACTGGCAAGATCTACCTGTAAGGACAGGAGGCAATCACTTATATCCTGTTAAAACATTGATACAGAAAAAGTGTAAAATGTATGTTAGTGGATGGCCACACATTGCTCACTTCTTACTTTTTTCAGTTTATTTACATATCACTAATTTGCTGCACAACATCCAAAGGGAAAAGTTTTCCATATCAGATGCTGAGGTTTTGACATGACCTAGGGGTAAAGATCAAAACGGACTACTAATCAAGGGAATCCCGCCATGAATGTACTAGAAAAGGGAAGGAAGGCACAAGAAGTTAGACACCATGTAAAATACTGATGCCTCAGGCTGCACACACTGTAGTGGTTTGGCCATGGCCCAAGGCTAACAGAAGGACCACCATCCACCAAATTTGGCCATATTCAGTTCCTTATTTAGCTATGTCTGATATTCGGAAGCATCGCTTGTTTTCCACATGGAGTAAAAGAAGAAGAAAACATTCCCTGTTTGCTCACATAGACGGGGCTCAGCCTTGAAATGTCCTCAAGTCTGTAAGCCTGATAGAGCACCTCATTCAACTATATTCATTATTTTTGCTTATGGTCAGTTTAACTGATTAAATGACTCGCATGCAACAAGGGCAAAATTTTGCCCTGTGCTCATCCACATCAATTTTATTCCACTAAATCAATACACATGCAATGACATGCAAAAATTTGTAACAAATGGCTAACTTCAAATACCAGAACTCCAACCACACCTCTGTAGTGTGTGAAGTAGCTGCCTGGGAAAAAGTGGAAAAACTACCAAAACTCTGTGAAGCATATAAAAAGACATTAAAATACCGTTTGACTGCCCATTTTTCAGAGATAAAGAAAACAAAACGTACAGCTGGAAACCACAGGAACCACAGGGGTTGTTACTGTAAATTACACTGTTTCGCCTGTGATTTTATCAAGCCTGTGCAACAACAAAAGAACACATTCTTGAAGTAGTGAACTCAGCAGACTCAAATAATATCTATTAGTTTACCCTCAGGTCCTGGATCCCGTAGTCTTTCTTCAGTGTGATTTGGAAAACCTCCAGGAAGCAGATGTATGCTGCCAGCCTTGACAAGCTTTGTATACCACTACCACCTACTCCAATTAGAAGTGCATATCCTGTAGAGGCTTCTAGGATATAACTGATCTGGCACCTGATGACAAAAAACCAATAACATAACATAGACTTCAATAACCTCGTTAGCCAAGCTGCTCAAATTCTTTTTATTGCACCAAGCTTGCTTTTTTTTCCACCCCATATTTTTTGTGTCTGCTTTTGTGGTAATGTGCTCCTGATACCTAAAGGTACATTATCTTTACATCAGCATTTTCTTTCTTTCCAATAGGGGAGCAAGCAGACAGAAAAGCTGTTTTACTTTGTCAAATATCAGCCTGCACTGACCTCTAAAATGACCAGAGCTGTCTGGTCCAAATTATCATTCCAAGATCCTGATGGACCCTGACTGAACTCAGAATAAAGACTTAGTTAACTTGAAGAGAGGTTGACTGGGCCCTAGGAGCACACAAGAATTTCATGTCTGGCAGTTTGCACCACAAAGGCTGAAGGATGATGAATCATTTCATTAAAAATATGCATCAAACTTTAATTTACTCTTGGAATATGTAGCCCAGACTACTTAAGGCATGCTTTTATTTGCTGATCATGGAATACTATGGGATGAAAAGCCAGATGAGAATCTGGCCCCAAATTAGACAAGAATTAGTTGGTAGAATTTTCAAATGTAAGTATTGAGGTAATTCTTCCCCCCAAACCCTATATTTTAAATATTAAAAGAAATCTCTTCCAATTGATATTTTAATCAATTATATAAGCATCTAAAAATTATTTTCTAAATTTCATTTTTTAAAATCAGATGCAGATTCTAAGAGATTACAGCCTAGTATCAGCAGATGTTGGACCTTTTGTTTAATTTTTTTTCCATGTATCAGTGAAAAAAACCAAAAAGCAACCCCTTCATTCTCTTTATGTTTCATGCCACTGAAAAAATCATCTCTGAAAAAACACTGATGAGAACCTTCTTAAATAAAGGGATAATGCGTCTGATCTAGTTGTATGTAATAAATAGGTAGAAACCTGTTCAACCAAAACGTTACTGGAAGCCAATTCTCTGTGACCTCACTACACAATCTTGTCAGCCTTATTCATGATTTCACAATGGATCCATAAAAAAAAAAAAAAAAAAACATAAAAGGTGCAGAAAAAATGTACAGGATTTAATTTCACATGTACTTTTCCAGGACTGCCAAATTGTAAGTCTAAGACACCCTGCCACTTTGTTTGCCAAACTGGGATACTACTCTCGGTCACTAGACTTTAGAGAGAAGATAATGGCTTACCAACATTTTCAAGTAAAACGAGTGATACCTGAGAAGGCTTCTGCCTGCAATTCTGATGATTATCACATCAACCTCTAAATCAGCAGAACAAAATCTACCGTTCCTATGAAAGATCCATATGATTATCTTTGTAATTCAAGCTCTTTTTTAATCCTCTTGGAGAGAAACTTCTACAATAGACTGCTTTGTCAAGAGTACCTTTGCTTATATAGCTCCTGCCTGAATATGTGCAAAGTGAAAAACGATGACACCGAAATCCTAGTCCAACTCAATGAGAAGAAAAGGTTTCGTGTTAAATGATTTGACACTGCAAATAATAGAAACTGCTTTAACAAAACTAAGCTCTGCCAGCATGGGCCTCTGTCTCTTTCTGGAAATCACTGATATTATCCATGACCAGAATGACTGTCTATGTTGAAGAAAGATTACAAATAATGACAAGGAGCAACAATGAAGTCTGTGCCTCACTTATTCAGCAAAATCTTCGTCTTCTGAAAACTGGCTGGTTTTCTTCCATGCAGGAAAACAAAGCAAATGTAGTTAATCAGATTTCAGAAGAAACTGGGATTTTCAGCCATGATGGATACCACATTATTGCCTGATGTGAGAAAAACAAATGTAAACATTAAACTGAGATAAGGTAAGAATACATATAAAAAAAAATCTACAGATGAATTAAATTAAAATAAATCTTTGATGACATTTAAAAGCCTGGACTGGCTTTTTAGATTTTAAAAAGTACAAGGGTAGGCATCAAAGCAACTTCAAGTCTGCTATGCAGTGGCATCATTTAGTATAGGCTTAAAGTATTACTTGTCCTTATTTTGACTTAAATTAATTTTAAAAACATTTTCCCTTTCTTGGAAAGAACAGATAAATACTACTTTTCTTACAAAGGCCTGTTACATCATTAACTAATTAAAAGATAAGGCAGACTATCTACAGCATTATAGATTTTCTTTCCAACCTCAGAGAATGTGGTGTTAATTTCCGTGTAGCGCAAAAAAGGATGAATCTCTGTTTAAACAAATGGAATGGAGGTTGGTTTTAACATTGAACTACAATCTACTTTTCTGTAATGGCACCAATAAAGTATATTTAGCAGAACTATTCCTGCATGGTACCCTCACATAAGCCTTCCATTAAGAGTGTTATGAGTCTGCAACAACCTCCAAACAGTAAAAAGCAACAACTTAATGCAAACGTTAGTAGCATCGTGATTAATTACTTGCTCCCTTTACAGATATTGAACTTACACTGGCACCTCAAATAAGACTAGGTTCACAGAAGCATGCATTTCATTGTAGCTCTCTAGTAACTCCTCAAGTGTATTCCTCAATGATTCCCACCCTTTCACTGGCTTGTAGCAACAAGGGTGTGCTCTCCCGTTTGCAAAATGGCAGTAGATGAGCAGAGATTGCAGCAACACTTGGTCTTCCACATTCTACCACACAGTAAGAGCGAAAAAGAATAGTTAAGAAATGCCCCCAAAACAGCACATGAGAAATATTTTCATGAAAAAACAGTCCATTAATATATGACGTACCTAAGCAGTATGTACTGAAGACTAAAAGTAGGCGCAAGTATGGGCTCAATGCACAGCACATCCAACCAGACAGGCTCCAAACAAACTACTAGTAGTTGTCTATATCCATAATTGTTCATGTTTAAACTACTTAAAATTAAGGAAAAATAATTTCTTTCTGATAGGAAGTCACTGCTCAATCTGTATTCAAACACTCCCAAATATCTTAAATTATCTGTTTGGGTGTCCTCATTCCTATCCTTATTCTATTTCTTTTCATTTCTTTTTCACTGGCAAATAGAAATTAGAAAGGAAGGGAAACAAGGCCTAGTAAACAAAGCTGATGTTTTCCAGTTTCCTTTTTTTTTTTTTTTAGACAAATTCAGATACTCTCTTCCTTTTCCTTCCTTAGCCCACTCCCTTCAGGAAAACTATTTTCTTTTTTAAAAAAATCAAATATACATGTATTGAATATGTTCATTTTAGTTAATGTTTCTGCTGGTCTGACTGCTGCAAAATGAGTATGTTTTTAAGTGAAGAGTTTTTGAAGGGCAATAGAAACAGTATTGTGGTCCTCATTAGTTAATTTATCCTTGGCATTGGCACCAAACACACACAAATTGCAGAAGAAACTGTATATGCAATAGTATGATATAATATGTGACATTATTTTGTCTTCCTTGTGCCACGTCTGATACAAAGAACAATACTGAGAGGTACTATATTTCATTACGTAGGCCAGGTTAAGGAAACAAGAGGCATACACAACAAAACTTAACTGATAACTTAAAAGCAAAGGAACATACTTGTATCCTAGCTTATATTCACAGTGTTTCCATTGTGAAAACCAGATGGGTGTACTGTCTCTTATCCCCCTACAGCAGAAAGACCAAAATGAAACATGTATATCTATTTTATGTCTTTTAATTTACAGTGTCTGAACTCTTTAATAGTTTAATTCTGATAATAGATACTTTTATTTGAATAACCAACAGTGCTCACAGTTCAAAAAGTACATTCCATTTTACTGACATGCTCTGAAGGCCACAGAGAAACTGCAATTTTAAATTATTTGAAAAATCACTTAATTCAATTTTTTTATATATATACATGCATATACACATACATACACTCCTCAATACTCAAGTTAAACTATTCAGGGAAAGAAAACTAATACAAAAGGAACAATTAGTAAAGGAAAATAAGAGTATATTATTCTTGCGGTTTGAAGCACAGAATCAGGAAAAAAAAAATGAAGACAGCAACTTGTTTCCACATATCCAGTGAAGGACATGAAGAGTCATGTCCACAGACAGGTTGCTACCTTCCCATTCCAGGGAAGGCTCAAGTGTTTGCTTTAAGTTACTAACAACATTGCAACAGAGATACTTAACAGTCCTCTGGTAGTCAAATATTACACTCAAGGTAAGAATAACCACCTCTATATCTTTTCAAGGTGGAAGCTTCCTTAGTTTTCCCTTTTCACTTACTCTGGCACCTGGCTTTCCTCAGTAAGGAAGATGCTTGCATTGGGGGCTGAGGATAAAAATATACTGTGCTACTATTACAGTTCCAGTAGATAAGACCTTTCACCATCTGTTTTTTAACTTTCTAGCGTTAGGCAAAATACTTTCAAGCTACCAATGTACCTCAAAAATACTTGTGCATAGTGTCCATCATAATTTTATAAAATAAATTACAGTCTGTGCTTTTCACCAGTTTACCATAGACACGTGCTGATTCATGAAGTCAGAGATGTTGAAGATCATTTGGTTGCTCTAAACAATTGGGTGTGTTAAACAGAATGCCCTAAACATAACAATATTTTTCACTTTTTTTTTTTTTTTTAATGCTGTCATCTGGCATCAAAATAAGGCACTCTTAAGAGAGATTGATATTCTGCAAACACATTGATCATAATAAGTAGATACCCACTACACACTGTACTTGAAACAAACTATATAGTCTTTAACATGAACCACAATGTCTCTAAAAATTAGCAAGTTCTCTAGACAACTGAGTGTGCAAAATGTAATTAAAAGAAATGTCTGCTCTCCACTGACTTGCACCCTTAAGTAACTCATTATGGCTTGAGGCCCTGGTGCAATACAGGACACGGAGAGTATCAGAACTGCCAGGATCTTACATGTTCATTAGCCCCTGTTTTGCAACACCACTCAAGAAAACAGGACACAGTTTATGGTGACAAAATCAGCACTTTCTCAGCTGTAATCTCAAAACTCCTTCCTTAACAAAATCCACAGCAGGATGGGTGCAAATATGTGTGATGGGCCAGTGCATCCCCATCAAACCAAGGTGTGTGTTATAATAGGAGACCTGACAAATCCTTGCTGCCTTGCTAGCAGTTCACAATGATCCATGGGGTGTGCAGGCGAGAAAAAATATTCTAGAACAGACCTGTACTCCAAGGAATAGAAAAGCAGGTAAAACCAAACTATGATCAGACTCACCCGATTTTACAAGAGGGACCAGGATTTGCTGACCATATTATATCCTCCCCTCAATTTTCTCTTCAATCGCTGCTCTGTTTTTTGGCTACCAGTTTCAGTCCCTGCTTCAGAGCTTCAATCTCTGTTTCATTCTACCTAGTCTCCAGAAAGTTGTTCTTCCCTACAAACAAATGTTCAACTTCTCTTGTCAAAATAATAAGTAAGCATAGTAAGCATAGCAAACTTTGCAAACCATTGCTCTATTTCCACCAAATGTCTTTTTTTTCCTCAGCTTTCTACCCCTTTCATCTGCCTGACCATAGTCACCTCAGGGCAGGGACTGTATCTTATTTTGTACAAAGGGCATTTGTTCTTCATTAGTCCACAGACCAATGTACATCATTAAATAATAAAGAGCAGCAATAATTGAGTATTTCTGGGTAGAAAATTAACCCATAATATAAATCTGGAAGATGCTGTAGAAATCACTCATGTTAAAGATATAGTGGAGCTTAATAGCAGTTGGTGGGAAGTTTTGAACCACCACCTCGTGAAGCCATTTGGCTGCTTACACTATGGCTGGAATATTCTTGGTTACTAATGGAGTAAAAGCATGTTGCTGGAAGTGGAAGCAAACTATCTTGCTATAGATGGTAGTCAGGGAATCTGAAGAAGGGAATTTTAAAGCAAATACTGCAAAACGTCTCTGAAAATGAAAAGGGAAAAAGAGACGAAGATTCACCAGCATCAGACAACATATATGAGTCAGCAAAGTGTTAAATGACAATACAGCCTGGTGAAAATAGTTACTTGTATGTCACAGAAAAGACATAATTTCTAGCCTCATCCTTGATGAAGTTCCACAGCAGTTGCATGTCCAGCTATGAGCTCCAAGGGCACATCTGCCAGGTGAAGGACTATATCAGACTGTAATTACTATGAAATTCAGGAGAATCTCAATATCATAATAAATATGGTATGTCTCTTTCTGTTTAGCTATAGGAACAGCAGGATTTTGAACCTGTACTAATTTTCAGACACTGTCTTATCCTATCCCCTTTTGTCTCCTGCCTAGTGCAGTGAAAAGTTAAATAGTAATTATTTCATGTACTAAATACAGTATTGCTATAATATGACACTTCAAACCATACCTGGAGTCTAGGGTTGATAATGAAGCTGCCAGCAGTTGGATTCATACAGGCAATATACTGACAATTATGAATTTCTTTAATGGCTACCTTCTGCTTATAGTACCTGAGAAACAAAATGTAGCTTGATTAACATTAGTGACAAAATACTGTACATTTTCCAGGCTTAACCTCAGTTGAAGCACATATATCTCTGTCCTGTGAGAAATCTGGAATACAAATGGCCATGGAAGTATCAAATTAGGACTGACATTTCAAAATGAAGAAAAATCGCAAAATTTCTATTACATAATTTTTTGTTCAAAATTTTTCTTGAAATGAAAATATTACATTCTCACAAAATATTCTGATGATGATAAAGAGATTTTTTTTTTAATGAAACTGGCTCCAAACAAACTTGGATGAGTACAACATGGTCAGTCTGAGAATGCACACAACCCTCATAGACAAGAGTAGACAAAATTAACACATCTCAGTAAGCAAAAAACCCAGCAAAGATCATCATAAGAGGTGGCATGCTTAAAACATTGCTCTTTTTTTGCATCATCCAAAAGATGTTTCTGGCTCTCCAGATGACACAGCTCCAGGTGAATTAAAAGGAGGCCACTTAAAAATATAATTAAAAAAAAAATTGAGGCATTCAGTAGCTGGCAATTTGAGTTATGATTGTACAAATGTGAAGACAGTCTTGTTTCTTTAGCAGTTAGTCTACAATTGAACTAGGCTAAGCAGGTACCATCTTTAAAAAAAACACTGTAAATGGAAAACTTCTAAATAATGCAGCCATTCCCTGCTTAAATCAACAAATACTTCCCAGAACTTCATAGTACAATGCATTCTCATTCTTTCTATGTGTTTGCAACAAATTTTGCTCTATTTTAGAATTCTCAAATGGCTGCGTTTAAAATTCCTGATTACCCTGGCCAACTGGTTTCCTAATTTGATTTGTTTTGTAAAATGGAGATTTTAAATTTTTGATTTGGTTTGGTTTCTAAAGAAGAAATTAAAAACAATTCAAAAGAAAGAAACATCAACAGTTTTAGGCAGTAGGAGCTTTTAAGATCTGAAATTTGAAATATTTGTGAGAAAACAAAAAGATTCCTGGCTAGAATAGCATATAGCTCTGGGAAGAACAGAAGGGCATCAAGGCGTAGCTTTGCCTGTTACTGTTAGACCTAACTGATTTCTCTGAGCTAGAGATGCTTCAGATTTGAGCAGCCACTTCTTATTTTTCTTCTTTACCTCCTGTTCCTTAAGAAGATATTCAGTTGATGCCTGGTATCATTCCTTCATGAGATGAAGTATGACCTAGTGTAAAGCTTATATGACTCAACTGGATCTGCATTAAAAGATGCAAGAACAGTACAGCCATTATTGTCTCACCTTGGTCACAATTATAGTCAGCATATATGGCAAAGAAAAGAAGAACCTTTTACAAAGCAGAAGTTTTAAGGGTATGGGTAAAATTCTTGAATGTGGTGAAGAAGCAGAGAACTGAGCAGATACACTCAGTCTACTAATACACCGCAGTATGGCTGGGTTTGTGCATGGCATGCCTATCTGTCTGTGCACCTCCTTTTGACAATACATGGACAGCTAGCTATGTGTATTTAACTTTTTTTTTTTTTTTTTGAATGTCTGATTACTTCTCTCCTTGACTCACCAGCTATTCACAACATATTCTTTGTATGTCACATTTTCCTCATGTCACATCAAAGTGACATGTCTGTTTATGAACAAGAATCTAACGAGCATTTATAATAATAATGAGGTATTTACACAAAATATAGATCCTCCTGTACTGGAATGAAATTAAACACTAATCAGTTGATTTTAAACTGAAAACTTCTCTTTCCACAGACTCTGGTGAAAGGATACTAATATATTTTAACTGCCAAAAAATTAAACTGTCCCATGGAAAGAAGGGAATTACCTTAATTGTCCACATCAGCTCAATTATCCTTCAGTGGTCATCTTCTATCGTTTTCTTCTCATGGCAGAGAAAGAGCATTCATGTGAACCAGTATCATAAAGTTTCTGTAGATTTTGTCTGTTGTCTTTACAGGGTGATGAAAAGATAGAGGGTTGTAGAAGCTGCACATCTGGCAAGCTGCAATTTAGGGAATAAATCTTATTTCAGACATCCCTGTTCTCATCAGGTCAATGGGGTCAACATCCAGCAGCTCCATCAGGAGCAGCTGAAGGAAACTCTCCTTCCAAGACTATCTATAGCAACGGGCTTTCTGCTTCTCTTTTCTAAAACTGTTTATAACCTCCAGGTTATGCTTTTCTGTTTAAGTCATCTTGAAGCTTTCTGTTTCTGTGTAGTTTAGGGATCCCATCATGGACTACAACACAAAAATTATAGCATAACATTAAGCAAGAAGTAAATGCTCACCTGTGTCTATAATCTATATACTGCCCAATCAATGCATGAAGCTGAACCATTCCATATGTATCCAATTCAGGTATATTCAAATTGTCAATAAAATAGATACATTTCTTATTTTCTACTGGCCTAAAGCTATGATCAGCTTTTATTTTCCAGCTTTTTTTTTCAAGCATCTCTGAAACATAACACAACATACATACAAAGCAATAGTGAAACTAAACAAAATCAAGAATTCAGAATCACGCTGGCTAAAATTGATCAAACATTTCACCACCTACAAGGGTTTTTGAACTACTGAAGTCCTGAGTAATCAGTGAAAATCACAGAGTGTTTAATTCTGAAAAAACATCACACTGGGATTCTGAATTCCAGAAGAGTCTTACTGATTTATAGTTGACTACTTCACAGCTTTTGAAAACCTCACTGCATATCCATCTGCATCCTTTGGAACTGAAAGGCTTTGAATGCAAAATTCCCAGGTATACTGACACTCACCTAGTTTATCAGTGAAGTAGACGATTTTCTCCTTCTCCTGTGAAGGAATAAACAAGGACTTTACCATATGTAAAGTACAAAAATATGAATTATAAATATAATTTAATCAAGATATTTAATCAGGAAACTAATGTGGCATCTCCAATACTAAGGAATATTAAGCTGATTGTATTGGATTTCAGACTATTCCCCAAAATGTGGTGCTTACATGATGCTAAATGCAGACCATCAGATAATAAAATTACTACAACAGTGAACAAATTAATTCAAATACCCTTATGTATTCAGCAGAACTGTAAAAACTTGAGACATAAATTTTGAGTTTATACACTTTTTATTCAACTGCACTGCTTCCCTTAGGGGTCTAAGGGAAATAATAACTACAGAAAGATGCTAAGTCATCTTGAAAATACAGAATAAACCCACTTATATTAAGCATTATTAAAATATTTAACTTTAGTATGATGTGATCCTCAACTTTTGCCACTTAGTGAAGTATTCCACAGATTCACAAGAAAGGTTTCATCATCCATGGAAGTCTGATTTCTAACTGCATCATTTCTATTTTGTGCGTAAACCTGCAGAAATCATTAGGAATTTATTAAAGCAGGACTGTAAACTAACAGTCTCATCTCCCCTCCTAGGCCATATATTTATGTTGTCTAAATGATCACATAAATATTTTGCACAAAATGAAACTACAGTAGTAGGTAAACTTCATGGAAAACTTTTCAGCACATCCCAGTGACTGGGGCTCTCATCTTTGGAAAGCAGCCTAATTTCAAAAGCTCTGCCTCATTCAGAGCAAGGATTTGAACCAAAGGTGGTTACGAAACATTTAGGGAAGATGGTAGTTACAACCCTTACAGCACAGGAGAGAATTTAATTCAGATTTTATATGCATGAGATTTCTCACTCAATGCAAGAGGAAAAAGATTTCTCAAAAATTTTGTGTATCTAGCCCATATTTTTTTTGTCCAGCCAATAGCATCATGAATTTGGGATACACCTACTTTTTTTTTTTTTTTTTGAGGTGACAAAGTCAACATTTTTTAAGACTTTAATATTTGTTAAAAAGAAAGGATGGTGAGGAAGAAAAAAAAATATTATCAGTTCCATGTATAATAAGTAGATTAGGAAAAAAATGCAGCCTACAAACTTCTTTCTTTTCCCCATTGTATTAGATTGCATGTTAAAATCCTTTGGGTTAGATAAAAAACAAAATGTGAAATGTAAGCATATGGTTTTGAACTTGTTTTTTTAAAAACTGGGCAACATACAAAAGCTTGTAGGAAATGGAAACTGCACTTGCATAGCGACAGCTGAATGCTGTATGTCACAGCACTGCTGCAGTTCTGACTTGCAGACAACTTTTTGGTTTCTTAGGTAAAGCAGTATAAACAAATACATCACTGCAAGCAGTTTCCATTAGGAGTATTGTACTGTCATCTTAGATTCTTCAAACAGTGAAATAAACCATCGACAAACCTCAACAGTGATTTTTTTCTGGCCAATTCAAGTAACAAATGCTTCCAAAGACATTTCTGTCTAGTCATAGTCAGCTAAAAGGACGGTTACTGACTGGAGAAGAAAAATAAGCAACTAAAAAGTGAAGGTGTGCTGGAAGACAAGACGGAAATGTAGAACCTCAACATATTTGCAACTGGATGATCATAAATTTGGGGGCAAAAAGCCGTGACTGCATTTATCTTGCTTTTCTACCAGAAAAATGAAAAAGATTTTTGCAGAAACTATGTGCATATACAAAGTTTAAAGTATTTTAAATTACCTTAAAAACTTAGGTAAGAGAAGATACCCTCCTTCTTTTAGCTGAGGTACACACATACCTGAACTTTTAAATCCTAAATTAGGAATACTCTTTGATCCTTAACCTTACCTAAATTTTACATAATGTCCACATTTATAATCTATTACTCCTTTTTTTTTTTTAATACTGCATTATTACAATACAATAAGGAAATATAATTTACTAAATTCCACTGTACATAAATGTTTATGCAAATTTCTTCTCTGTGGCACTGTTCCAGACTTTAGTACTACTGAAGACCCAAACTTAATGTACCAATATTACTTTGTATCAGAACCTGCCTCCATCAAGTAACATTTTGAAATTTTCTGCTGTTCTAGAGGCAGAGCGGGTGAGTCATATGCCTTAGGGGAATGCTAAATAAAACCCAACACTACATGCTAATCTCACCCACTCTAGCAGATACCTCAAAAAAAGTTATGTGGATACAGATAAAATGGGAACTGACAGAAAACACTGCAGATTAAAAGTGATATGATCTGTAAGAAAAATCTTTACTGTGCAAGGAACATGGCAATGTAGTGAATAACTGTACTTCAACAAGTACAAGCTCTTAAGATGTTCTTTTTGAATTGAGACTTAATTTAAATTGCTCATTTGTGTAATTTGTTGTGAATGCCTCTTTCCATTAAAAAAAAAAAAAAAAAATCCAACAATTTGATTGTTCCAAACAACTGCTTGGAGTGACAGCTTAAAACACATAAGGAAGATATTTCAGTGTATCACATGAATGAATTTTATAGGAAGAAGCACTGGTATGCACAAACACAAAAATAACATAAGAAGCAGCAATCATTTTGAGCTATACATAACTGTACAAAACCATTCCATTACAACTCACCAAAAAAATGTTGTAAACATAATGGAAAGTGAAAACTATATATTTGTTTCTGAATTGTTACGCAGTTCTTCACCCTCCGTGATTAGCAGAGAGACTTGCTAGCAGAGCATCTAACAAGAGGGACTTGACTGAAGGGCAGTGGACAGAAGGAAGAGTGCAGACAACCAAAGGAGTCCACTTCTTTGTTCATCTCTTAATATTTCTTAGAAGGAAGGATGTTTTATAACACTGACTTAAAATCTGAAGGAATACTACTACCATTTCACAGCAAATCCTTAAAGGTTTATAAACTCTCAAATTTTATTCCATAGTGCAGTTTGTAGGTGTGATACACTTGCAGAGAAAGCCACTGTGATGCTGACTTCACCCATCTGGTTTATTTAAGAAGTTTCCTGCAAAAAGAATGCTCAACATTTGCTGCCTAGGAGCTCCTTTCATCAGCTTCTGTTTGCAATGGAAAGTGTGCTCTAGCGCCTTGGTCATGGTTGTTGCTGGAATGGCAATCATTAGCTAAAAAAAATATCTCTCTGATCAGAGGAATGCCTGAAAACTTTAAGGCTAATTCCTCATTAAAAGAGCTATGACAGTTTACAACAGCTCATGAACTCACTTTGACGCACCACAGATTTCTTTTCTCCCCATTTCTCCATTCATTTTGAGGGGCAAAAGGCAATTAAGTTCTGTTAATGCAGGATTCTCTGCTAACATGAATTTGGAAACACTTCAAAGAATAAACTAGGGTACAAAGTAAACTGGAAGTGGTATTTACTTATCTGACCTGAATACTGACAAAATCAACATGAAACAGGAAAGAAAAAAGAGGGTAAAAACTTATTCAATGGAGATTTGTGGATTTATAATTTTTTTAAGCCTAGTGACAATTTGATCCATTAGCAGCACTGTAGATTGGCTAGAAAATTAAAAATTTGATTGCACAAGTAGTTAAATTAAGCATCAAGCAAACTTAAATGCTTCCAAAGATTTTAATCTGAAGACTTCTTAAATTTTGGACAGTTTTTAAAAGTGAGAAATTTATTTCTGTATCTTCTCCCAGACATATGAGAGGATAAGCCGGAGTATTAACTCCTTTCTATAGTGCTTTTTACAGCTGTGAAAAGCTGTACAGTGAATAGGGCATGTAATTTTTTTCTGTGTAGTTGTATCAGTTCAAGTTACTGCAAGGATAAAGAAAAAGAAGGCAAAGAGGGCATATGCACTGACAGCTGGGCTGTCCCTTGATTGTGTTGTTCACGAAAACCAGAAAAGACACAGAGCTTTTATAAGCCTATGACTGTCCGACTCGTCCTGTTGCAAAACCTACCACCAGTGTAACATTTCTGGCCAAGCCCTCCGCTTGTGTGTTATATTAACATTTCCTTTGTTCTGCATCCATCTCACCTATGGAGCCTCCAAACTTCTCTAGACAGGAACTGCCCCTACCTGGGGATTGTATGCAGCCTAGCAAAAGCAAGCCTAAATCCTTTTTGGTACATCTACACAATGCACAATGCAGACACCCAGACTAGCCAAAGCTGGCTCAAGGCTTCTTGTTAACAGAGATAAAGCCAAATTTTCTCTTGTCTACAAGCACAGAGCAACCTGTGGGAGCACAGTGTTAGTGTCAGTTTGCCCCAAACAATTTCATCCTCCTTTCATCTTGCCTGCCCCAACTTCTCTAAGTTTTCAACTTTGTGAAGCGATGAGCTTGCCAAGACCCAGGCAATGGTAGTAGCCAACAGCTGCAATGAGATCGTAGTAACTACATAGTTACTACATAATATTTCTCACCTTTGCTGTTGAGGGAAGACAGGTTTCTTGCATCTGTATAGAACTTACCCTGGAGCACTGATGATGTTGGAGCACTGATGATGTTGTGATTTAATAGTTGAGAGGGATATTAGCCAGGAGATAGTCTTCAGAGAGAGCAGCAAGCCTATTGCCTACAAACACTCCTACTCTGGCATTTCCAGCAAGCATGACTGGTTTGCCTTTTGTTAAGAGTAAATCAATAAAATATTTGAGATGTGCAGTCTCAGATGTGTGAACAAAGATTACCTGAAATTGAAAAGGAAAACCACCATCAAACACTTGCACAACACAGTTCACTTTTAAAAGCAAACAGCAATTTCTGTCTCTCTTTCTGACTAGAACCGAATTCTAAAAAGCAATGAAACGGGATACACCATTCTCTCATTCTCAAACATAATTACTAGAACAAAATGTTCTACTGGATTACTTTTTATACAGCATCTCTATTTGAAAATTTGTATTCCATTTCTTCCAGTAGGAAGATTTTGAAATCAGGCTGTAGCTGAAATGTGTTGGTTCCATCTCAACATTTACAGAATGCTAGTCTTCCAAAAACTGGTAAAGAAACAAAGGCTAGTGCAACAGGCAGTTAGTTTAATTTCTCAATTAGTATTTCCATTTACTTTTTGGCCTGGCTTTCAGCATGCCTAAAAATGTTAGGGCAAATAGTTGGCAACAGATTAGAATTACTTACTGTGAGCACCCAAAACCTTCATTACCTGATAAAGCTTTCTTTTTCAAGCTCTGTATTTTTCTATCAAATATTAACCCTCAAAGAGAACTTGTTACAGGATAGCTGATAACAGATAATGTCTTTTGATCATCAGCTCCATGTTTCTCTGTCCACAAACTTCTAATCTCCCCAGGAAGATTCATACTCATCTAGGCATTTAAAAAGAAAAAGACCTACAAGTTAATGCAATCAAAACACCATGAAGCATTTAAGAATATTCTACATGAAACACACTGAAAAAGAGTAAAACCAACAAAACCCTCAAACTGAGGCAATTACAACTAATAGCTCATGCTTTCTATTTCTCCACTGACAAGTATATATCATACTATGATAACTTCTATAATTCACACTCCACAAATATAACTCTATGTAAATTGATGAAGAGCATAGTGGAAAGGTTATAAAGTTATTTGATTCCCCTAAAACTCACATACTTTTGTTAGTCTGAAGGGAATTTAGTTGGCAAAAGAATACCTGTGCATAAAGCAGGCAACAGAAATATGTTGAGGCTTCAATTTGTGGTGTATGGTTACTGTGGGCGTTATTTTGAATGATTAAATGCATTTGGGGCCTGAATTTCTCCTACTGTGGAAAAAGGGTATAAACCACTAACAGATTGAGTATGGTATGTCTTCAGAATGCTTTAATAATATAAAAATCAATAAAAGCATCACTTTAACATTAATCCTCAACATTCAACTGAAGGCATGTAGCCCAGACAGCAGGGATTTATTCAAACTCATCTAGAGAGTTTATTTTTCAGGACATCTAGGATGACATCAGAAACCATGACAAGACCATAAAATGTTTCTGAATCTAGTAATGCTCAATGTGGAGTCACTGGTGTGCACTGTACCTGCAAGGGTGCATCTGGATCCACATCAGGACTCAGGACCTTATCCACCCACGGCAGGAACTTCCTCATCTCTGGATCAAAGCAATAATTGAACAGTGTGCCCTGGGATGGAAATTTCTCTGCTTTCACCTTTCTTAAGCCACCAGCAGCTGAATTCTGCTTCGTAATCTGAAAGCTCTAAAATGGTGCATTATTTATTTACAGTAAATTTTCTATAACTAGACATTCCTATGAAGTGCATATGAAAACCAGACTTACAAATAAATCTTACTTTTAAATGCATATGTATGTAGACTGTGATGAAATAACCAAGAAGATCAAAGCAATATCTTAGTGTTCCTGATGTTTAAGAGTCTAAAGACAGGCCACCTTCTGACTAAATCCTGGATTGAATGCAGGTATCAAGATGTTGGCAGCGGGGGGGCTGCAGGGTGGCCTCTGCAAAGAGAGGATGGGAGCTGCCCTGTGCTGGACATGGCTGGTTCCCTCCAGCTCCAAGATACCCACTGCAGGACACTGCTGAGCCCCTCAGCCAAGCTGGTGATGTCTCAGGGAAAACATATTCAAGAAAGGGCAGAAAGACTGAGAAACAGCAGTACACCAAGGTCAGAAGAAGAAGAGGAGGAGGAGGAGGAGGAGGAGGAGGAGCTCCACGTTGCTGGAACAGATACCCACACTGCAGTCCCCTGAAAATCCTGGGCTGGAGCAGGTGAATATGCCCTGAAAGACTGCAGCCCACAGAGAGCCCATGCTGGAGCAAGGGTAGACCTTCCTGCTGGAGAAGGAAGGAGTGGCAGAAAGAAACCATGGTGTACTGACTGTAAAACCCCATCCACCTATGTGGCTGGGAGTGGGGAAGTAGAAGAGTCAGGACCGAAGGACTGAGGCTGAGCTTCTGGGGCAGGAGAGGGAAAGGTTTTGTTTTAATATTTGCCTTTGTTTCTCACTACCCAAATCCATTTTAATTATAGCAACAAATTAAATTAATTTTCCCCAAATCAAGTCTCTTTTGCCCATGAGAGTAACTGCTCACCAATCTCCCCGTCTTCATCTTGACCCACAAGATTTTTCACCTATTTTCTCACCCTGCTCTGCTGAGGAGAGGGAGTGAGTGAGCAGCTGCGCGGGCATTTAGCTGTTCACCAAGGGTAACCAACAACACATCCAGCCCAAATACTTTATTTAGTAAAACTTCTAAATTCAGTTAAAATTTATATAGCTGTGAGACCACAGAGATGACTTGCTTCAGACAAGACCTTTCTGAGTACGTCCACAAAACAGCAAATCTTTTTGAAGGATAGGAAAACACATTAATATGACCGAAGAGATCTTCCCAGTCTCTTGATGCAAAAATGTGTTGCTTCTGATCCTTCAACTTATGCAAGATGCTCCCTTTACCTATGGATGACGCATGTATAAATTTGTTCCTTCACAAGGGTTTAATCTAATTTAAACAGCAGCAAAGCCAACTGTATTTTTTTAGTCTTTAGTAGGCAAGTATGACTAGATATTTCTCAAGAAATCATGGTCTATCTAAGCAAAACATTGACAAGTAGTTGTAGACTTTTAGAACTTTCTTCAAACCTCTTGCAGCCTTACAACAAAAAATCTCACTAAGGGGAATGCATTATAATGCCTTGCTTATATCTACATTTCTCAGTATAAATCCAACAGGTAAGATTAAGCGTACATCTGTGCAGCCGTTTACTAAATGCTTTAATTCTGGTAGGCATGACCATCATACCACTTTTTGTTGCTTGCCAGGGACTTTAGTATAGATAAAAAAGTACAAGCAGAAACACTTCCCTAAGTAAACACAGCTTCTCTATGCATGGTAAATGATCTGCATGCAGTCTTGCACTGTAGGCCGTCAGCTCCCTCCAGTCAAATTAGCTCATTTACAGATGAGCTCTGATAGCCAAAGCACACAGTACTACAGGCCAACAAATCAGATGCATGGGCCATTGCTCTGTACCACCTATTAGTATTAGTGAGTAGAAACCTGCATATACATATGAACGCACACATGTACGTATTTATTTCTGTTTAAATACGTAGGTAGGTGCATAGATAAATCTGTTTTTCAAGCACAGTGAGATACTGTGGACATTTCCATGAACTTAACCTGATCTTGAGAGAACACCCCAACAAATGCCCAAATACAAGCAAAGACAAAATACATAGAGCATAGACATAGAGCTCTCTGGGGCAATCATTTGGCACATTTTCAGGGGTCAGCAAGCAATCTAGCAGAGAAGAGAGTGTCTGTGAAAAATAAATATGTGAAGAAAGTGACCTGTGAGTGAAGGTAACAGTGACCTCAAGAATGTATTTAAATTTAAGTAGTGAGACTGTAACTCTCTGCTGTGCTTCTTTAGGAGCTCCTTTCAGAGGTCAAAGGCTTGAAGCGGTCTTCTGATAAAACATACCAAAATACCTTCATTGTACACTATTTAAAGCAAGGTATATGAAGAAGATGACACAGTTCATACATGTATGTTATGGCAAATTCTTAACACTTGTACTCAGCAGTTAGTTTTCTCCTCTCATACTGGCTTATTTATAAACAGGCAAGCACTCAGAAGAGTTTAGAATGACAAGGCATATTAAGCAAATTTAAAATGTCAACATAAGGATAAGCAGTATCAGATCAGATATATCAGATACATCAGATCAGATATATGAAACACAGTTCAGCTCCACTCTCTAATAACATTTAATAATGCAGGGCCTCATTATCAGAGTATGAAAGTAACAATGCTAATGAATTTACTGAGCATTTAATTAGAGAGAGGCAGAATGCTTGTACAGGGAGATGAAATGGCTAGCCCTAAGCTACCTAAAACATTACTAACAGAAGCAATACAACATCTCAGAAGTCAGGGAATTATGTGCCATGCCACAGACATACTACAGTTCTTCTTGTTAGAGGAGACTGCTGCAGTATGAAACCTCTGAATCCCTGCAGGTCTCCAAAATAAGGGTGCAGGTTCAATGTAGAAGAGCTTCTCAATTTCATCTCACGTGTTTCTTAAAATATAGTTTTAATCCTAAGGAATACCTGAACCATACTATTCTCAGGAACAGGAGTAACAGTTTTAAACCTTCTTCTAAGTTGTTCTAAGTAAGGAGGAAAATATTTATCAAAGAGAACAGTCAAATTAGCCTTTTTGGATTGGTTATCTCCTTGTTTCTATTCAGCTGGCAACATACCTGCAGAACAGATAGGAAAGCAAGCAATTTTTTGTCAGAGAGAAATTGAAAAAATACAAAATTTTTTCCCTCTAGCTTTGAAATGCAAACTTTTGTTGATTTTTGAGAACTATTTGTGACTGCCTTTAGTGCAATGCACAAATACTACTGCACTGGCTCTAAGCCAGACATAAGTGCCATCAGCCTTACAACATATTTATTTGTTATGCAAAGGTCATCATGCTGCTGCGTTTCTACACTCCTTTTCCTTGACTGAATCTTTTCTTTCAGAGAGGGCAGAGAGAAAGGACCTAGATGACAGTTTGCTCCCACTTTCAAGGGCTACACCACCAAAAAGCAGGTGGGAGCAAGGATTCTGTATTTGGTTTATGTTGTATGAGAAGAGACTACTTAAAATACGAGTAAGTTGTACACAGGACCGAGGATTATGAGGCACGCAGGTTCAGCACAACTTTCACTGCAGATATCTACTGTAGTATATATAACCCAGTCTGGCTGAAAAGTCTGGCTATAGTAATTGAAGACAAAAGTAACTCTTCTCATCTACTAGTTCCTATTATAACCACATACAAAATTCGTTATCATTGTGCTAACTATAGCACATGCTTCAGGTTAGCAGCCACATGCCTAACTGTCCAGATTCCAAAGGATTAGTCAATTTTATCCCCTGGTCATGTTCACACAGTATTAGTCAAATGTAGTCTAAACTGAATGTTTACTCATTCACAGCTATTCTATTTGGGCAGTTTGTTGCCTACTGTTTCCATCCCTACACTCCTCTGCTGTGAGAGATCATATTGCCTCTCTATGTCCTCACCAGTCCTCTGATTCTCATCACCCTAGGTGGGCAGCTTGTACAGACTCATGCTGTTTAATTAAATTCTCCTACTACAGGATTTCTCTGGGAAATATGTGCACTGAAGGCTTCTTGTCCCAACAGCATACAACTCTAACACAGACAGAAGTGACTGAAATGTTGATGACATTAGAACACTGCAAAATTGAATTTTGACATGAAACAGGAGGAAGACTGCTTGAAAATAAAAGCACCAACTGACAAATGTTAGAAAGATTCACTTCTTACTAAAATTTGTAAGAAATGTTTTGGATGAGCTCTACAAATGTAAAAGGAAAAGATCACATTGGACTGTTTCAACTTAATGCACTGTGCCTTGACCAACTAAATTCCTTTTTATAGATGGAAACTCATATTCTTCTGAAAACATTATTTTCATAATTAATTTGCATGAGGCATAGATATAAAACAAGTTAAAAGAGCAGTATGTGATCCAATGAAGTAAGAGAAACAAAAAGCCAAGCTGATGCAAACTGATGTCCTTAACAGTACCAAAGGTGGCGGCAGTTATTAAAATGCTGTCAAAGAACAGTAACCAAGTTATTAACTACTTGCTACTGCCAAATTTGCATTACAAAAAGCAGTCAGTTCACTACGGCCTTGATTAAGCAGTACGCATAAAAGGGAAAAACAAAACTGATGGCAAAATTTTCCAAACTGCATATTTGAGAATATACACAGCCACCAACTACATCATCCCATTATTATCAGAATAAAAGCTAGAAGGAAGAATTAATGTAAATAATGGAGTCTATTCCTATTAATCTTCAAGACGTATCTTAAAAATGCTAACTAATATCTTCAGATACTCACAGATTCCACTGCATGTCCTGGGTGTTCAGACAGAGAATACCAGCTCTGGATACTGTAGCTGGGGTGGCAGCTCTTAAATAGCGTACCTCAACAGCAGCTGCATTGACAGAGTCATAGGCACACGTTAATTGCTTGTAAGGGTCAGAACCGAGAAATCATCAGTAAATTTTTCAGCAAAAGCAAGATTAGATACACGAACAAAACCATGATCAGGGCAAGCATGTGTTTATTACAGGCCCATAAAGGATCAAGGATAATCTGCAAGACCATGCACATACACAATTTCTTGAACTTAGCTAAACAAACTTTATTCGAACAGGGTTATAGTTTCTGGTTTTTTACTTCAGAAACACAGAGGAGGACAAATTCAAAAGGCTTTACTTGATCTTGCATGAGTTTTTCACAGTTCGATTCATGCCAAAGATGACTAGCCTGCTTCACCAATGTGAGTTCTCCTGAAAGCTGCTAAAAGCAGGGGAGGTGAAGTCTCTCTCAGTGTCAATGGAAATAAACAGAAAATGATTCAGAGCAGGTGCCTAAACTTAAGTGCTCTGAAATGTCCCTTGAAAAAGCCACTTTCTGTTCATTACCTAAAGTTAGGTTATATGGATAGCCCCAGACAGGTACCTTGCTGAGTAATCAAAGATTATGTCACTAGACAGATTTAAGTTCTTAAAAGAGGAAAGCTTGACAGAATGCTAAACTAAAATCATCTTCCTGACATTACATTCTGATTTTAGATTTGGATTTCATTACATTACAGCATTCCAGACAGCTAAAAAAGTTGGTTTAGCTGTAGAAATAATAAGGGAATAAAAAGCCTGGATGCTACCGCTAGTTCTTAAACTGACTCATTTATATTTCCTAACACTAGCCTTCCTTACTACAGTGATGTGAGGACTTCACTCATGAAATCTTTAATCTATTTTACTGAAAGGCTTTCCAAATGCCAGTTTCAATAACCTGATTGACATATTGAATTACATCAATTTGTACACTAGGAGGCACAATCACCCTTACAGGATACATAGGCTACGTCAAGTCTTTTTGCTGTACAAAACGAGCAAGACATAATGCATTAATCAGATGCTAAAATATTACCAACAGTGAAAACCAAAGAAATTATACAAATGGAAGAAAAAAGGAATGCACACTGAAAAACTACCTCAAAATAAAGGAAGAGGAAAATGTGAAAACAGGTAGAGGTGAAGCCACTGTGCCTGCTTCTCAGTCGCTCACCTTGTTATCAACCATAACAATGTTGAGACACTCAATCCACATGGGAACTATATCCCCATCTAAAACTAACCATTTTGGCCCCTCGTGGGTAATATTAACTTGGTCTCTCAGAAGAGATGACAGGAGACATTTAAACTATTTTTCAATAGAATCCCATCACTTTAGTGCTTAAATAACAACACTGCACAGCAATTAAGACTTCAGAAGACTTAATGCATCACTGAAACAAGAAGCTTTTGTAGCATCAAAACCATCCTTTTTTCCTTTGCTTGCTTATTAGGTGGTTATTCAAAGTAAAAAAAAAAAAATTTCCTTGAGCACTTGATACAGCAAAATGACTGTATTTTATGTCATAATGATCTTTTTCTGTTTTGATTACAGGAGAGTATATCATTAGTCTTAATGATATGGGTGAGATATGGGAGGTTTCATGGATCTGGGGTGAAAATAACTTGCCTTTTAAGGCAGCAGAATCAGCATCATTCAGGCTGACATCCTGCCCTGCCTCCAGTCTTTCCATAACCACCAGTGCTCTGCACCCACATCTCACTGTATCAAAACACAGAAAACCACAAGAATTTGGTCTCTAACACCTTCTCCAAAGTCTGGCATTGTCCACTTCTGATGGAAAATGATGACTCCAGAAACAGGTCCTAGTAAGAACATCTGTGCTACTTGCCAGCTTTCCATTCTTGGGTCGCATGGTGAATAAAGCAGCTCATCATCTGTCAGAGCTTTTGGGTTAAGATAATTTCAGACAGGCTTTTGTTTCATGCTCACATACATGTGATGCAGAACTTTCAGCACCTAAAGAGGAGGCACAGACTACATATTAGTGACACAGTTTTGAAGCAATAGGAATCTTTTACTTTCTTCCTGAAGTGGGTCTCTTGACTGCAAATCCCTGTGCTTAGTCAGCTGTTCACCTTGACTTATTCCTGCCTCTGTACTAGTTTAGCCCCAAATTTCCATTAAGCCTAAGGGTAGGAAAGGAGAATCTCAGTCTGAAATGGCTGTAGCCTGCAATTCATCTTCTCTAATAGAAAGTGTTGAATGGGGAAGAGAATCCATACAGCTGCCAACATTTAGTAGCAGAAATGGGCAAACATTATCTATTAGAAGTATTTATCTAGCGTTTTGGCAATATATTCCACTATTTCTGTCTAGAAGCCTAATTAAACCCTCCTGCTTCTCCTTCCAGGAAAAAAAAGTATTACTTAGTCTTGTGTGTCAAATTGAATGCTCATTACTTGGTGCCACAATTAATTTTCCTTTGGGACATCCAAACAACACATGAAATGTAGAATTTGCTTGTAATATTTGAGCTTGCCATTGCACATCATGTAGCTGACTGGGTGGCCTGAACACCATGTAATTACACTGCAGCCTAAGGCAAAGGCAAGATGCAGAATGTTTTCTGCAAGAACCATGGCAATTTCTTTACAATATGAGATAGAAAACACACTGCATAGGTAGGCAGTCACTTTACTCTTTCAATTCCCCAAATTTCCAACGACAAGCACAGAGTGATGCACTGCCAGTAGCTCCTCCAGCTGAACAACCTGCTGCACAGAAGGGTTACGCAGTGAGAACCTTTCCTCCCCTATTTTTCTTCTTCTTAGAGACATAATTATTCACAAAAATTATCTCCCCCTCCATATTCTTATGCCCTTTAACAGGAAAAAATGAACTTAAACCTTCTCAGTAGATTTGCCTGAGCTAAGCTGATGTTGCATCAAGCAACATTGTTTGTCTCCCAGAAAATGGGAGGAGAATTGCTTAAATTAATGAATGCAGCTACTTCAACAAGTGAGAGCAAATCCTATTCTGCTAGACAGCCACACAGTCCAGTAGGATTTTGCCAAGCCAGGGATACAGAACAGTTATCACAATTTTGCCATCGCTTGAGCAGAATGAATTCCACACTCAGAACAGTTGTGTAGCTATAATTCAGTAAAATATAAAATCAGTCCACTAAAGTAATATATTTCTTCTGAAGAAATAGTTCTGTGAGTCACAGAATGAAAATAGCTTGGCTGCTTACGGATTTCTGTCTTAGTGAAAAGCATCCGTACTGATATTCTAAAGTCCAATAGGCACACGTCCATGTTCCTTAGTGCTTGTCTTCTGATTCACCCAGTTATCAGGAATCAAAATACTCTACAGAAGGCTGATTGCAAAGTTCATAATACCCCAAGGTATAGCTTATTGTCTTTCACTCTTCTGTCAGGATAATGGAACAAGATAGACAAGAGCAGAAAATCCTTTATAAATCCTGAGATCTGTCACATTTAACCAGCTTGGTTATTTCAGTTTATTTCAATATACCCTAATAAAGGTAAGGAATGTGCTATCGCATACAGTGAATGTAGATGTTCCATGAAGGAGGGTGAGAATATACTTTCTTAGTAGTCCAAAGAAGCACACCATATACTAACCAGAGTTTCTAAATTTCACCTTTTCACCCTGTAATTCAAACTAAAATTAGTGGTTAAATTTAGCTTACAGAGAACTAATTCTTATGAGTATACATGCATACATACATGAGCATGCATATTTTCAATGTGTATAGCACAATGTGCATTATATTATACAGAAATACCAGAACACACAAAACTCACATATAGCCATGCACATTCCTAATCCACACCTTATTTATGTTTTTGCTCTCTTACTCTTCTTTCCTCCCTATAGATAATCACCAACAATTAATTTGCTACTGAGTACAAATGCTTAGTACTGTTCACAAACAAACATGTTTGTCACTGTAGACAGCTTTTTTGAACAGGATATGCGTTTCCTTACAGGCATATTTATCATACTGAAGAGCATTACTGCCATGAAAAAATGCCTTTGAAATACCGAGACATTGAGAACACCTTATCACTACTGTAACATACTCAAAAATAACCTTCATGTCTAATACAACTCATTTGCAATTATTTTGATTGAAACTCTTAAGGGGAGTAATTAAAGGCAATGAATTCTTTTACTTTGAGAATAAAGCTCTCTTTAGGCTACAAGAGAAGCTCCAGGGTAGATTGTTTAACCATCTGTTCAAATTGCAGGTTCCTCTTCCTCGGAACATCCAGAGCTGGAAACAGGTCACTGATCAGGCTCATGAAAATTGGGATATCATCTGTCACTATTTTAGGTAAATTGAAGTCTCTTAAGGCTCGCATAAGTGCCTGAAAAAGGATGGCAAATCATGTATTGCGAGAGCATTAAATCCTTCTCTCTTTAGGATTCTGTTTTTAGGCAGAACACCACAAACAGTTCCTACTCTTAGATGCTTTTAAGTGAAGATTTTACCTGATCCTCAGGTCTGTTCTCATCTCCTTGCTTCTTCAGTGAGCCAACAACTGCCCAAAACTGACTTGATAGCATGAAGTCCCCAGTCATAATGGTCCTGTGAAAACATTTTAACTAGTCATGTTAGCATGGAAGTAAGTTTTATTTCATGTTAGTTTTAGGAATTAAAACTAAGTGGTAGTGCTTACGAAGAAAACAATCCATTTACGCACAGAGTAAATAACACCTTTTTATTCCCTTGTAGTCTTGCAGTGGCTTTAGGCCAGAGTTGGAAGTCTAGTAAAGAAAAAAAAACAAAGGGTGAAATGTGTATATCTAACTAATTTTTAGTATTCCACTGCTTTGCTCCTCATTTTTAAATGGCAAAATGTGCACCATCAAGTATTATTGTATCCATTGGAACTATGCCTCCATGATGAAACAAGGCAAGAAAAAATTGCTGCCAAACTTATTTGACCTGATGCTAGCAATACCTTTCTGTTTCCAAAATAGAAGATTGGACAGACTATCAACATATTTTGCAACCAGCAATAACACCAAAATTAAAGGAAAAAATAAACAGATAGGTACTCAGCCTCGAGAAAAAGCCTAGAAATATTTGGTGAGTGAAGGGCAGAGAAACAGCCTATATCCTCCCCTAAGCCCTGTCAATGGGAAGGCAGATATCCAATGCAAAAGCACAACTTTTTCCATCACACATATGCTCTTGAATTCCTCTTCTTCCTTTTTCCCGCAACACTCTTGCTCTCTCCTTCCTAGGTAACACAGAAGAAGAAAAAGGCAGAATTTGAACCATTTTTGACATTTAAATAATTTGAAAAACAGCAGCTTGTATGACTGAAGGGAGTACCCCAATAGTCATTTTGGCAATTTGGAGAGGTCTACCATGAAGTTACAGCTCTCTAAGTATAAGGCTACTCCTACACTTAAAGGTGTTCTTGCAGCTCATGTAGAGAACCCAGATGGTTAATTCTGGAATAACCAGCAGTGGGACAAGCTACTATAAAAGCAGCTGGCTAAGTACATGGATTACCAGCTCCTCTCTAACCTCTGTGCTGCTGCAGTCAGGAATTATACAGCCACCATCTCTTTATGTTAGCAGGCATCACACCACATCATGGTGGTCGTTTCTTTAGTGTAGGCATACTACTCCTCCCTCAGTTTCAAAAAATCTGAGATTGCAACTACCCTGCTTACCCATCAGGTAGCATTTGAGAACATTTGCTGCAACCACAGCTAGGATTTCAATATAAATACAGCCTAGTTGGTATTATAAGACAGCAAGGAAGGCAAGGAAGGCAAGGAAGGCAAGGAAGGCAAGGAAGGCAAGGAAGGCAAGGAAGGCAAGGAAGGCAAGGAAGGCAAGGAAGGCAAGGAAGGCAAGGAAGGCAAGGAAGGCAAGGAAGGCAAGGAAGGCAAGGAAGGCAAGGAAGGCAAGGAAGAAAACAAAAAAAAACCCCAAACAGTAGCCACCCACAACTTAACAATAGACATTTTTTGAAGTTGACAGTTGTCACTATCCCTTCCATGATAGTGGCACTCCATAACTGTGAATCAAATGCACTAAATTTATCACAAAGCAGAAAAAAAAAAAAGCAATTTTCAACTTCAGAACAGTTCATCACTAGTAAGAAAAACCGCCGTTTTTTTTTCCTGAGGTACTAAAGATGCTGAGTATCTGCAATGAAAATGAGTCTCCACACTTTAGAAATGGTACAACTAGGCAAAGAAGTTAAACATAGAGCTGATTAAGAAAATATGAAATTTAGGAATATACTGGGCTTAATGAGCTTTTTCTTAGATTTAGGGTAGGGGTTTTTTTCCCCAAATTTTTTGTTGGTTTGCTGTCTGAGAGGCTTTTAAAGAGCAAGCTGTGCATCTTTACAGCAGCCTGCTGTGTGGATTGTCTAGTACACAAGGACTTTTAAGACATCCAGGCTATTTGCCATGGCATGACAGGACCAGAAGTCCCTTCCTTCACAGCATATGTACTGAAAGCCCTGATAAACCTGTTCTGAAGCAGTTTTCATAGGCTGGGATCCTAGTGCCCTAAAGGTATATCAAAAGTCCTAAAAGCCCCAATACTGGACCAATAGTTTCAGAGCTCTCTGAACCACTGTGTATTTTCTGCAGCAGTCCAGAATTTTTGTCAAAGGGATTTTATTTCTCTCATTTCCATTAAAAATAAAACAAATAAGATTTAAAAAGTAAACAAACATGAAGAATCTAGCTTTTGCTTCAAATTATAATGTTAATATTATTATTATTACTACTATTGTTAATATTGAAGGGGCAAACAATGGTAGAAATTATTTTTTCTGAATTCAGAAAATTACTACAGGGCAAAGTAATCACTAGAATTGAGGAATCCCTGTTCTAGTAAAGCAGACAATATTGATATCTTAAGATATTCAAGGTTTAAATTCATTATCTCTAGAAACATTGCAAAAATGTGTCAGGAAAACTTCAGGACATTTAGAGATAATCTCAAAATTATGCAGGCATGAAAAAAAAAGATGCTTTTGCTTTCATAATGTTCCTGCTTGCTAGAGTTTATGGTCAAAGTTCTCCAAGTTCTTATTCCACTAATAAAACTGAATGTTAAGAACATCTTGTGAAAAATTATACAGTTGGAAATGAGTAAACAGCATGCATACAAGGAAGAAATGGTAAACCTTCCATGTCTGTTGCAGATGTTTAAGATAACTATTCTGAATATGAATTCTTCCTAGTATTATGATTAATTTTGTTTAGCAATGTTTTATTTCCAGTTTTCAAGCAATCCGCCAATATATTTACTTGGGAAAGCTTAAACATTCATCCAAATACAATACACATACGTTATTCCTAATAAATCTACTCTCCTTTAAGATTTTTCTCTTCTCCAACGGGTAGCTTTATTTCTAATATAGAATACTATCCTAGGTATGAGGCAGAGATACACAGTTATTTAATGCAAAATTAATGCATTACGAATGTCCAAGATCAGAGGAAAGGGCACTTTGTTCTACATTAATATCTGACAATTTAATATGGATGAACATGTGATTTAAAGCATCTTCAGAATAAAAGACAAGCCTATATATACACATTAAAAAACCCCTATTCCTATACAATGTCCAGCCGCACTGGTATGGAGTATGTGTTAATTAACATGTATCAAACCCAGAAGCCTAGAGAGACCTTCACCTGTTTAGAAAGCAGCTCCCTGCAGAGTATCCTGGCTAACAGACGTGCATCAATAAACCCTTCAGCAACCAACACAATTTCAGGGATCAGTTCAATGTCAGGGACAACCATGGCACAGAGTCTAAAGGAAGAAAACAAACCCCATAATCCAAATGCACAGATTAGTATTTAAACATAGTAAGAATAAGTCACTTAAATCAAATAACTGATGTGTGCAAACATTTTTAAAAACAGAGCTCGAGAGAGTCACAATTAAGAACGTCAGTCAAAGCTAACAAGGACCTTACTTCAAAGTAAAAGGAGCTAATTAAGCACTGCTGATTGTTAGCATTCAGTAACATTGCTGTACATAAAGGAGGCAGCTGAGAAACACAGGGCTTGCAAGACAGGTACTACCGAAACGTAGAGTGGGCACAGCCTGCAGCGGTGTCACTTGCCACCAAAAACTGGAAGACACTGCCAGCAGCTGTACAAGGTCTGGAAGTCAAGCGCAACACCCTGGCATTGCTAAAAATGCCATAATTTTTTAAAGAACTTTGATTTTTGGAAGGCTTTAATGGTTTTATATAAAGGTATGGTTGCCTTTGGAGGTTTCACTGTTTCTGTTTTACATATAACATTCAGTTCAAACTTTTAGAACAAAACCACAGCTATTTTAATTATATAAAGAAAAAAAATCTCCAATTAAAAAAGTAACATAAAGCTATAATGCAAACGGCTAAACAATTTCCTCATTAAAAATCACTACTTAAATTACATAGTAGCAGAGAAGAGATCTTGAATTTTATGTTCAGGTCTGCTGTAAACCAGCAAATTTGTCCCTCAGAGCACTTTTCTTACTCCTGACAAATATAAAGATTTCTTTTGTTCCCCATTCGCATTTAAATATGACAAAATTAAGATCAGTGGTTTAGTCCAGCAGTGTATTTCAGACGGGAAACAATAACATACAGTAGTCTAGAAAAAGAGCAAGCACCCCTCTGTTAAACAACTTTTAAGTTAACTATATTCCCTAAGAAGGATTTCTTCGTAAGCCCAAACAAGGGCTGCCATATGTATTGCAGTCAATTATAAAAAATTATATGCTTTTCTACCATAACCAATACCCTTCTTGCAAATAGAGTAATTGCTTGCACTAGAAGTTTCAGGCTAGTAGTATTTAATATATCTTCTGTCCCTTGTGAGATTTCATTAGGTGGCAAATATGTGCAGTTAATCCTTTACCAGTTACCTCCTGCCTTTCCTGTGCATTGTACAATGGGTAAGAGCTATTACAGACATCAGCTATAGGGCTGAATTCTTGAGTCGCAAATGTAGCAGTTCATACTTTTTTTATTTTATGTAACAATCAAGTAAAGGTAATATTTTACATAGCAAATACATTTGGAAAATTAAACAAACATAATAGAGCATCAAATAAAGCAATAATTTTACTTTATCTTTCAGTAGAGATATTGTAAATTAATATTATTTCATATTGCTTACTCTTTTCTTCCAAATAAAAAAAAAAAAAAAGGAGCAACAAAAATAATAAATTAACAACAAAAATCGATCATGTGCATTTTCCATTCTCTGGTAGTCCACTCAGAGATGAAACCATCCACTAAGAGAATGATCCCTCCTGCTCTCTTGTCAAACACCACATCTAGCTGACTGTGGAAGATGCGGCTGCCAAGGCAGCTGATTCTGTCCAAACACAGAAAGGGTGTCAGCCACACTGCACAGACACAGGTGGATGGGGCATCCGTCACCCTGTTTTCCCTTGTGCAAGGTTCTGATGTGAGGGGGTGCCCAACATCATTCCCTTGGTGTGCACCAATCCTGCTTTGCCTTGAAGTGTTCTTTGATGACAATTAATGAGAAGGCTTAGTAAAGCAACAGCTAAGTTGTGAAATATTAAAAAAACCCACCACTTATGGGGAAGCAGGATGCATCTCTCACAGTCTCCCTCTAATGTTTGCTAAGAACCAACTATAGGGTCTTACTCAGTGACAGTCTTTGCACATGAATTCAAATCCTAACCTCCTCCTTGTAAACAGATGTTACTGCTTGTTAAAAATGATTGTAATTTAGGCTCAAAGAACCAGAAAGCTAATTGCTGCTGCCACCCAGTTCTGCCACCTGAAGTAGAATGCTTGATTGGCAAGAGGATGAGATGTGCCTGAGCAAACAGCTTTCTAACTTTAGCAGACCTTGTGTCTTTCTGCAGTGAAAGCATGAAGCAATACAGTGTCAGGAATTCCATTGCTAAAGCAGAAATAATAAAATACACCAAAACCTTGATGTACTTTTAATACAGAAGAAAATAGTACCTGTGTTTCAACTTGCTCACAGAAGCAATGGTGATGCCTGGTTCAGCCTTAAGTTTCTATCTTCTGAAAATCAAAGGGATTTACTGCTCAGAGAAGCAGATCCCAGATAGCATGTCTATACTTGTGCCTCCTCAGACAGCCTGGCAATGCCTTGCAGCTTGCCCCACTGAACTTCAATGCATTGAAAAATGAAATCACAGAATCACTTTTTTTCAATTCTTGATTAAATCGGTGAAAAGTGTTAATGCAAGAGCAAGGATTTCAAGTGACAACCCTTTTTAAGCAAGCCCTACACCATTTAAGACAAAGGCTGTTACCTTTGTTCAAAGTGCAGCTCCAACACTTTGTTGAAATAAATTGGCACCATTTTACTGCCCATCATGTGAGAGCAACCACTTGTGGAATTATTTCACCCTCAGAAGTGCCATTTCCATACAAACTCACTGAGTACAGCATGCAAAATACAGTCAGGTCTTTTAAATTCAAAACTTTCTTGAAACGTTAGTGTTAAGATATAAAGCGTGTGTACTTTAAGAAAAATATAATGGGCTGTCCTACAGTCTGCAAAAGCATATGAATTTTTTTGCTGTGTGCTATACTTTTCACAGTTTTTCAACAATCACATATTAAATATCTTAGTAGGCAAGAGTATGTGGCTTCATTTTCAGCTGGTAGTTGTGAAACATCTATGACCACTTGCATGCCTACACCCATGGAAGAATATGATAGCTAGACACTTTCCAAAGGGTCATTTTACTAGGTTAAACCATCTGTGAGGATTCCGATTTACCACAAAACAGTGAATATTCTTGCACATACTTAGGTACATTTCATATGTTTAAAAGTACCTTTAAAATTTTAAGTAGACTAAAAAAAAAGAAGGCAAGATATACATTTAATTTCCCTTGTCATTACAGTGTACAGGCAGGCACAACATGAGTACTGATTTTTTTCACAGCAATTCTGAAGCAAACAGAAATTGCACTTCACTGCAAACCAAGGCTACTAACATTAGGCAGGATTTGTACTCTAAATGTAAACTTGATATATGAGTATACCATCAAAGTACATTATAGCGTACTTGCCTGAACAGATCTTTGAGGTTTTCAGGTAGTTCTGTCTGACCTGCATATCCTGTGTTCATGGCAATAAATATTCCAACTGATTACTTCAATGTAATGTTTTCGCCAAGGAATAAAAACCTGTTATAAGAAAGATGATACCAAAAATGTTACATCTAGATTAGATGTAAACAACTGCATCATACAAAACTAATCATGAGAGGTCAGATGACAGAGGTGCCTCTGGGCCTGAATCTCATCTCTCACAGTGACCAAAAGCAAATGCTTAGGAGTATATTAGAGCTAAGCAAACAGAGGCATTTCCCTGGTAGGCACCAGCTTTTAGCTAATCTGTGTCTCCTGTGGCTGGCACTGAATTTAGAAGGAAAAGACTGGACTGTTAGTGCAACAAACAGTGTGTATGGCTGTAGTATGTCTATAAGAAGAATTACCTTTTGAAACATGTAGAATAAATGAGACTGGTAGGGATTCTGTGGGTTTGTAAAGGCCAGAAGACAGCACTGAGTAAAGGAAGCAGAGAAAGGACAACACAGGACAGTGGAAATACAAGGCATGTATCAAAAGCACTGGGAAACTCTGGAATCCCTGAGACTTCTTGCAAAGTTGAAGTCCACCAAACTTCTCACCCATACGATGCAATGATTTCACATGGTGGGACTTGAACAGGACCAGAATTTCAACAGCAGTGCTTTAATTGGACTCCAGCAGGGCCAGAAGGTCACTTGCATTTCTTGTTAGATTTTTAAAAGAAAGTTATTTTAAGGTAGTATATTACACAGGTGATTTAGTGTTACCATCTACTCCATCAATGCATTTACAAAGGGTTTCAGAGGAACTTCAGAAGATTTTACTGGTATGTACAGCCTGCAAAGGACAATAAAGAAGCACTGCTAAAATACTTCTTTCTCTTGTTCCTCACTGCATTGTGGATAGTCTTTACTTGTACTGCCACCACTGGCAGAACTTCTACAAAGATGCAACTGAATTCGCAAAGCATCCCCAAACTCCTGTCTGGACCAAACCTTTATAGATATTCCCTATAGACTAACATCAAAAGCAAAAGATTTAACATATTTTTTTCTTGAAAGCAACAATTTCCAATATACTTCATGTGAAAAAGAAACAAAACAACAATTTCCATACTGCTTAGCAGAACATCTCACCTCATAATCCATCTGCTAGAACAGTTGAAGACATACACCACCATACCAAGGGCACAGCCTAGATCTTTGGCGGTCTCCGTTTTCGCTGTGCTGGCTGGTCCTGCAGCAGCACCGCTCGTTAGGTGGAGAGACTGGGTTAGAGTAATGTAACACCTGAACTCAGGAAAAGTGATTGTTAGCACTGCAAGAAACATCTACAGTGTTGGGAGGTGTTTTGTGGGTTGTGGGTTGGGTTGGTTTTTTTTTTTTTTTTCCCCAAATCTTATGTTTCATGGGTGATTCTGACTGAGTCAACTTTCTCTTTATGATTTAATGTCATAAATAAAATGTACCTCTTTCATTGTTCATGATGTGTCACTACTTGGAAAATATTTATTTTAGATATGAAAAACAACCACATGAACATTTTTTAGCAAGAAGGAATGTCCCATCAGTGGTCACACAGGACAGGAAACAGGAGGCTGCAGCTGCCACTTTGCCTATTTCAAAGACTTGAGTCCAGAATCAAGACCCTCAGCCCACAGCTGAGCGTCATAAGCATGAAGCCAACCAGGATTGCTGGGTGCATCTTTTTGGATCACGAGCTTCGACAAGAAATTCCATTCTGGAGCCAAAACATTGTCAGAAAAAAGGCTTCATTGTATGTGGTGTGAAAAAAAGTACTGATTTGGACTTTAGAACACACACACACAAATTATTTTCCTGAAAACTGATTAACATTGGTATAGATCCACTCATACTCTTCTTCAGCCTAGACACCAAATATATCCATTGTTATGCAAGAAATATTTCAGTTATTTTAAAAGTAATGAACATAAAATCATAACATTACTTAAGTATGCACACCTACCTGCACACACATGCTCAGAGATATTGTGTCTTAATAACCTTATAAAATACATGAGGTATGAAAGAACACCGAACTTCTAAGAAACATTTAACTTTTCATTCAGTGAAACAGATAAAGCAGACACTGTTACTAGTAACAGTCACTACCTGTCAGTCAAAGGTGTAATAATTAGCCGAGGGGTATTTCTCAAGGACTCATAAAAGTACTGAAACTGAGCATCACACATGTTGGCAAAGCAGTGTTTCTGGGCACCATCCCATCTATTGTGTAGCTGTGAAAGCCAAGCAAAAGCTCAGGAACTGATGACCTAAAAAGCCACTGCAGAGACGTTATGCCGGGTAGGAGCTCTTCAGATGAGAGAAAAGAGACCCATCATAAAGCTACAGCTGTCATCAGTAGGTCTCACACCTCATTCCTGGACACTTATGAATAATAACTACTACAACTGATTATAAAGGATTAGACGCACCTCGAGGCATTTGTGCTTTTATACAGATGCAAGTGTAATACAAGATCTTTTTAATAGAACTATTGCAGCAGAACACATTGCCACTTATTAAGCCAAGACCTCTCCTTACAAACAATGCAGCCTTTGCATGGGAGTAGACATTACTTTGACGAGAATGAGTTTCATTTTACTCCTCAAGCCTTGTTTATTCTTGTCGTAATGCTACCTTAGAAACTCATTTTATTTCTGAGGCTCAGGAGGTCAGAGGAAAATGAGAATTCCTTCCTTTTTCAATCTCCATCCAGGGAAACATTTTGTGCATTCAAACCAGCAACATGTGCTAGCCACCTTAATTTTTACCTGAACAAAATTATATATAAAGCACTTTGGTTTAAATAAACACTCAAAATTATAAAGAGTCACCAGAGCAGAGGAGTGTCTTTCTCTAGAGATGTACATGTATGCCTCCAAAAGAAGAGCAAAACACACTGTAAACAATTGAAGACGGAATAATTAAAAGCAAAATAACAAGACATTTGGAAAAGCTGCTCAGATTGCCCAAGGATTGTCTGCACTCAGTTTTGTGGTCTGAAATTTAGAAGTATCTTCCTGCTCACAGAAAACCTCCTAAAATTTAATGCGTTCCCAGAAATAGGGTAAAAGTTGACACCTACATTTTTTTTTAGGTAGGACTTTTTTTCAGAAGATGGTAGCCCATAAAAACACAGGCACAACACAGAGCTCTGAAACAGACTGTCTTTGTGATTATACCTACTCCATCTCCACCATTGTGGTGCCCACATGCATATCCAGATCCAAATTTGGGTTAAGTAATATTAATTCCAGTCAGAACCACTAAAACTGTGCATGTAAAATGCAACCAATCCAAACACATACCTTCTGAATTACAAGGCTTGCTACAACATCTCCAGTGTGCACATCTATGGTGCAAAAGGTCATGATTTTGTCGATCACCCGAGGAAAGTTCTCCAAGCAGCACAGTAGTAAGAGCATTTAGCTGAGTGACCTGAAAAGGTTTAGGTAGCCCTCTAAGACCAGATGGATCCCAGTTACCATCTACCATTATTGCTACTAGAAATTATTTCTGCTTAAATCATTAATTAAATCGCCACAAAAAATAGCTTGTATCTTAAACATGAGATGCCAGAAGCAGCCCTAGTTTAAACAGACATTTGAACCACCTCCAAAACAACGACAATCCAGACGAGCACGAATACTGAAGATGGTCAGCTAGGCAAGGTAGGAGGAATAGATGAATAAGAAGATGTGCATGAAGTCGAACTGTAAATTTTCTGGTTACAATCTCCATAGAGATATGCACCAGACTCCGCAAAAGTTGTACTAATTGCATGAGAATATTTATTGGAATAGACTTTAGGAAAGATCAGTGACTTAACATTTTATAAATAGGCAAATTAATGAAGGGAAGATCACAAAATATGACATAAACGATTATACAGAGTTACTGAGTTCCATAGTAGAAAGCCCCAAAGGAATTTTTCAGGTTTCATATTAATAGTAAAGAAAAACACAGCTACTGCATGTAATTCTGAGGCAGCAAATGTAACTTCATTAGAAAGATAAAACTTACTGGGTAGCTAGTGTGAGACAAACTATGCTTGTACATGTTTAAAAATTCTGGCTTAAAAACAGGCAGTGAATTAGTAAGACCTAAACACTACACTTTCTATATTATTGCTATACGATATACAAAAACACTTACTGGTTCTGTTTTTACTGCGACAGAGTTAAAGGCCCAGAAGGTAATATTCTATGCAAAAAAAAAAAAAAATTTGAGAATCAGTCTAAAGCTTGAAAATGCTTACAAAAATAAAACCAGAAGGCAATTTCACTGAGCTCCCTGTTTTTTCTTTATCGTATCACAAAAGGAGATATCAATAGCAACATTTTGAATGAAATTGTCTAGCATCCTGAAGTATTTCTGGTACCTTCCTTTAAACACACCCAAAGCTCCACTTCTCTATGGCAGTGAGCTGCTATCTGCAGAGACGTTCAGATGACCTTTCCTAGTCCACTCTTTTTAAAGCAGAAGCACTTCAAAGTCCCCATCACAGGTTCAGGAAGCAGCAACAGCATGAGACAGTGCTCTGCTCTACTTGAAAAGTGACACAGAAACATGGCCTGCCTGGATCACACAAAGGTTCATCATGGATCTATCTCTGCCTTTCACAGAAGCTAGCAGAGATTATTTTAAAAAATACAAAAGAATCATAAAAAATAACTCCAGGAGAAGAATATCCTGGGAACATCTGCCATAATTTGCTATAGACACAGCAGCCAGAATTTACAAAACAAACAAAAAAGAACCAAGCCAAACCACCCAAACCCCCAAAACTATTCTACTTAATCATCATATTTAATAGCTATGAACTGGATCAAAATTCGGCTAACCTTTCATTTGACTTTTTTTATACTTCTGTCGTTCTGTAGCCAAAAGTTCTGTATTTTGAACTGTACAGTATGTGGAAGTACTTCTTTTGTTTAAAGTCTGCTACCTAACAGCTTCAGGTAGTGCCTATTAGCTTTTACATTATAAGAAATGGCAAACAAAGATTAATCTTTATCCACCTTCTCTATTACAGGGATCAGATTCCTCCCCCCCTTTTTAAAGTTTCTTTCCTATTTCATATTTCCCTTCAGCGGATTTTCTAGGTTGAAAAGAAAACCAAAATTAAAGTTTATACAACAAGAAACAATACTAACACCAGGACAAAAACATGCAAAAGAAGCTGGAGGTAAATAAGGGCAAAGCAAAAATCAAACTGCAGAAGGTACTGTTCTGAAGGGGCACAACTAGTAATATCAGAAGTAAACTGGTTTGACAGAAATAAAACCAACGGTTTTGTCTTCCTCACACAAATATATGTTTAGTATTTGTATATGTATTGATTGCAAACTCTGTTCTTGACACACCATAACGTTGACGTTTGGCAGTATCTTTGCTTTTACCTTTCATCTCAGTTCAGAATAATCCTACAGAAACCCCAGTCATTAAGATGTGATTACAATGCTCATGAGATAACAGCAATGGAAGCAGCAAAAGGCATATTTATTTTTTCAGTATGTGCTAATAGCAGTTAATTTACTACAGGATTGAAATTACTAAATTTTTCACTCATCTCTTATGAGGCTATTTTCACACTGTACTAATTTTCACTGAATTGAATTAAACAAAAATAAGATATCCATACCTGCTTCTTGTGGCAATCCTTCAGGGCTGACGCCAAGCCCTCTTTCAACCTACTGAATGCCATTTCAGCATCTGAAACCCACCAGAATCGTGAACCAGTAAGTGCAACCTGGGCTGGGTAGTCAAAAACCCACTTCTCTCTGCTTCTCTTCATAGGCCAGCATCACCTCCATGATGCAGAGGCGCACTGTCTTGTGTATCGTATCCTCGAGATGCTGCAACCAAGACTCTACCTTTTAAAGAAAAAAACCCTCAAACATGCATAAAATTATGCATGTAACACAAATGGTACATTTTATACTAACAATATAGGAAGGACATCTCATTAGTCGTTACAAAGGATTTTTTTTACATCAGCATTCTTTACAAACTTTAAATGAGAGTGGGTTTTTTCTTTCATTTTCTCTCTCATACTGCCTCTTCAGGAGGAGTTAGATCAGGAGCACTTCCCAATTACTAAGATACCAGACATTGTTTTGTTTTACTTATCCATTTGACTTGAACACACAGCATACTGCCTTAGAGCTCCAAATATGAACGTCTGTAGTTCTTCTGTTCACAGGCAGAGTAAACACAGACAATACAGTCTTTCCTATGTCTCTATGTGCTCAAACGTAGCTGTATCTTGGAGATACATGTCTCTAAGAGGCAAGCTGCATATATTTGTCCATTCAGTCTGGGGCCTCCCTGCTGAGACAATCAATCATTAGAACCACATGCAACATTGATTTTATGCAATGTGAATGCTTATCCATTCAGCACTGTTCTGAGAACAATAAGTTATTGTCTCAGAAGCTGCTGATCTTTCTTTCTGACCTACCGCTACCCAGTTAGAGCACATACTGGCTGGCCAATTAGCAAATATGAGGCTCAAAACGAGCTAAAACCCTGTTCAGCTGATAGGGGACACAGGAGAGAACTGGAGGTCTGGAGAGGTGTGTATCTAAAGGATAAGAGAGAGGGGATCTGAAAGTATAATGGAAGATTAAATAAAAGGACAGAAGAAGAGAGGAAGTCTGATAAATGGAACATCTGACCATCAGTTCTGTGGCTTTTAGTACATTTTTTTTTTCATTGCTCCTAAACACTTCGTGCTCTACACTTATTAAAAAAAACCATAAAAACTTATGTACAAGGGGCATCTAGGCAATCTACAAAATTATTAGTTTATTACAGAGGTTTGTGCCACAAAATGTTTTGAAATTTGAAAAAAATAGTTGTGAGGGGCTTTTTATTTTTATTTTTTTCTAAATTTATATTTTTAAAAGCAGCATTTTATGCCATTGAAAGTGCCTATTTCATTTACATACCAAAGAGAGCAAAATCTATAAAGGAAATTTCACATAACTCAACATACCTGACCACGGCATCCACACCCTTCATAGAATGGAACGTATTCCTTTTCTCTGCTGTACATCCCAAGGGCAGTATTTACAGATTCCTCTATATTGTCTTGAAATTCAAGATCAGCAATGTTGTCAAAAAGTTGGGTAAGATGATGGGCTACTTGCACCCAAAACCACCAGACATGTAAGGAAAGCATTTACCTTGGATTTCTGTCAATCACACTACTTTAATGCCTATTTCTATTAAAGTGGATGATTACCATGCTAACGTTTGCTATACACAATAAGATTTTGTGGTTCAAGAAAATTTAACACAGTTTTTAGCAACTAATTGGGTAACATGAATTCCTTACACCAATCTTACAATTGTGTTTCTTATTCTAGTGCTTTCAGTACATAGTGCTTCAACTGATCTTAGCAAGTAAAATGCACTAAATGACCACGTGATTAATCAACACTTCATTCTTAATTTTTAAAGACAAGAAAAATTAAACCCCATTTTTTTCCATACTATTAGCACACTTATGTCAACGGAATATAAAAGAGGAGTACTTCTGATTTGCCTGGTGCCACAGACTGACAAGGTGATGCTGACTGTAAGATGATCACTACACAGGAGGTTTTTATGGAAAAATCTGGGGTTAATTACACTATTGTCAGTCAACAGAAGAAGCTGAATGACAGAGGTAGCTCAGTATAAAACTGGGAAGTCTTGAAATTGTTATTAAATATGGCTAATGCTTATTTCACAAATAGTTGATTCAGGTCCTGTGTAACTCCACACCTCTCCAAAGACCGTGGAGTTTGAAGATCACTGTCTACACACCAGTATGCTCTATGCCCAGTAACTAGAACAGCAGATTTATTTGGTTGCTCCTTCTTATATACGGTGCAGAGCAATGAATGAATGAAATAAGTCACTGAGACTTAGTTATACAAAGAAGCTATGAAACAGTCATTATGTTTGGAAAGGCTTAGTGTTCAAACCTCACAAGCCCTTCATCCTCTTGGAAAGTACCAGTTCTTTTGTTACATGTCACTGCATCTAAAAAGGTTTTGCCTGAGACACACCAATAACCAGCACTCAGAGAATTAATGGCCATGGCTGGATAGCCACTGAGGCCAGGAGTATCATCTGGCATGTAGATAACATAGTACAAAGCTTCTGAAATACATCAAAGTGCCTGTGCTTTTATATAAATTGGTCTCAAAGTGTCACAAAACCTAGCAGATTATTGTTCGAGGTAGGAAAACAGAAGGGGAGCTACAAAAACATTACTTGTACAATGGTCAGCAGCTCAGTTAGTAACAGCCTAACAGAGATCACAGATCTTTCAGTACTACTTATCATCACGATGCATAGCATGCCTGAAATTTGATCAATCTAGGCCAGAAGGAGAATAGATTTGATGATCTCATTGACCTTTTCCATTTTTTAATTCCTGCAAACCTACAATCCAAGAATCCAAATAAATGCAAATTGCACGTGGCTAAATTTCCAGGAAGACACAGCACAGGATTTGTAACACTTTTCCTCAGAATTATGGTTTTCTTTCTCCTTGATGAACACCTTGTACTTGTACTAGCTGAGGGGAAAATGTTTCCTACCTTCCTTACATAGAGTGTTCCTATTTGTAAAGTAAATCAACACCCAGCAACAAAGGTGCAGTTCTATGATGCTGTCTCCTTACATGGTTAGCTGGAAAACATGCCTTTCTGTAGACAAAATGAAGTACAGTTATATGCAAGGAGGCTCACCTGTTTTGGCTCTGTTCATTTTGAAAGGATGTCTAGCAAGTCTGCTGAAGAAAGAAAATAGAAGTGAGGAAAAGCTATGCACTTGGTTTCTAAATATTCAGCTAGAGCTTTTTTCACAAAGTCCGAAAAGACGACAGAGATTTTAACAATGCATGCTTTTAATCACCCTAATGTCATGAATTCTCTCCCAGTTAAGGAAGAAATCAGACCAAACAGTAAAACAAAACAATAAAACCACTTTTAATTTAAAATAACAACAATGGATACAGCTGTAAGGAACAGATAAGGTGGTAAGCCTTACATGTTTCCGTTCCAGAAACTGAAAGGGAACATGTTCTTTTTATTCATTCAGACCAAGGAACCCAAGAGAACGGAATGGTGCCAGGAAAGCCCCTGAAAAAGTAAGTTTGGCTAAGCGGAAATTCCCCTTCAAGCTTCCCAAGAATCCAGACTTCTGAAGTAAGCGACAAAACCAAAAATTCTTACTTGACAGGGCAGTTACTTGAAAATAAATTTTAAAAACCCCAAAAATAAAAAACGGGGGAGCAATGTGACCCCTTTTCTTAAGATGCACACATTTTCTTTTATGTATATGTATTATAATAAACATGAAAACACATGTTGGTATTGACACAAAAAGCATTAAGAATCAAAATACGCAATTACGTGCCTATCTGGAGAGGAAAAACACACACGTTGTGTGACTGATGCACTTTAGCTAAGCTTGGTATCTCTCATAACAAAAGTGACAACTCAAAAAACAGGTTTGTGGGGTTTTTTGAAACTGCCTATTACAACTTTTTCCTGCAGGGAGAAACAGGCTGTGACTCCAAACATCATTGTCTCTACAGGTAGGAAGAGTGAACATCACTGGGAAGTTCAAGGCATACCTTTAAGGGTGTTGAAGGAGGACCTCTGCTGTACACAATCAACTATCCCCTGCTGTAAGCATGAAAGACTCCCAGCTCCCAGGTTGTGGATGGGGAGAAAACTAATTTGATCCAAAATGAACATATTTTTAAGACCTTTGACAATTTTTACATCATGCAATCCATAAATAATGAACCAATGCCTCAAATGTATTGATCATATAAAAATCAGTAAAAAACAAGGATACCAAATAGAAACAAATGACAAAAATATTATCGTCAGATCATCTCACACCCATACACGAAGAAAATGTGACCTAACAGCTCTCATTTCCTCACTGTTCCAGAATTACACTTTCAAACAACTCAGAATCATGCTGAAAATTTTACCTGTGCTGCAAAGCTTCAAATTTTTCATACACCTTTGCCTTGGTGTAGCTTCCATCACATTTTTTGTATTTGCTGTGTCAATCACCAACTCCTGTACAGAAGTGCAAGGAAGTTATCACAACATGTGGAATTCCCCTCATATTCTTCTACTTCATACTGTTTACTATACTGGGACAAGAAAAGCACCTTGAAAAAAGGCACCTTGTCAGCTTGTTTTAGGTTCTATTTCTTAAATGGCAAAAGAAAAAAAAAAAAAAATCCACAAACACCTATTTTGACAGTGTTTATGCTGAACAGATGAACAGAGAGAACCGCACCAGAGGAAAGCAAATACCATTGATTATACTATTAGATTTCTTCTAACAAAATAAAAATGACAGATTGTAACAGAAGCATTAACTTGTACAATAATTCTTCTTATGCGTGCAAGCCCAATGCTTTTTCTAACATGCATCATGAAGAAACTTATGCATGTTAAATGCCATGAAGAGTTTCACTGTTCTTAACAGAGTTCTCAACTTTTACAAAGGTGTGAATAATTATTTTTTTTTGCCTATAGTTAGACATGCTGCTGCCCACATTGTTTGAAGATTTAAACAATTAGAAATTTATTTGAAATTTTAAACACAGAACTTCCCTATACATCATTATCATAGCTTTTCAGAAATGTACATGATGAGAACTTCCCCAGCATACATGGAGTGAATTACGCGTATATTGATAACACACGAGTTATTCTCTTTCTAAGTGAGTGTTCAGTGACTTTTTTTGGTCAGAATGAACAAATAAGATGAAGTATTTTGTGTAAGTTCAAATGTTTAGGTTAGTTGCTGTCATTATCTCTGGCCAATAATAAATAACAGACCATTAACTTGTATTTCAGCTATCATTGTCCTAAACGATATTGAGTTTAGCAGAAGGGATTTCTGTAATTCAGAAGTATCATATCGCTGTGTGACTCCAGCAGGTTAAAAAGCTAACAAAGAATAAATAAAAGAAAATATTAAGTCATGTGAAGGAATGACCTGCAGAACTTTGTCACAAACCATGATTTGTGACAATATATCAACCTGAGGCTGTGAGTCCATATGAAAGGAAAACAAGGCAAATAATTTGATTTTAATAATAAAGCGTAAATAAAAATCTACTTCCGATATTCTCCCAAGTAAGCCCGAGACTCTCATAATAATGTTAATTCAGTGTGTTGGAAAGAAGTTTATCAAAGAAGTACTCAAACCATCAATATGGTATTGTTATTTTTAAAAATATCTTTTTCATTACCCATTCTAAATAGTTCAGATATAGGATGCAAATAGACATAAACCACTAACTCTACTAACTTTGAAGTCTCTTGATTTCTTTAAATCTGTTTGCATCTTCTGGAAGCTGGCTTCTGGTATCTTCAGAGACAGAGAAAATACTTTCTAGATCAGACCATGTGCTTTGAACTTCCATCCAAATGGAAATGACAGAATTTTCCATGTTTAATTTAATTTTCCAGCCTTTCACCTTCTTGAATGAAATATGCCACTATTTACTTTCCAGAATAAACTGCATCTGAACCTAGAAAAACAAAAAACAGTGAAAAACTGCACTAATCAAAATAATTTAATCAAACGGAGGAAGTAGGGCTAATAAAAGTTTAGCAAATTCTTTTGTAACTTATTATCATATAACAGAAGACATCTTTAAACACTGAAAATGGACAGCATATTATTAAATGATTTTAAAAAAAAATCTAAGAAAATATAAGCTTAGAAAGCTGTAATTTTATTAACTCCTACACAGAGACAGGATTTTTTTAGAATATATATAGTTACACAGCATACATATAATTTCCTGGGACTAACGTCTGGAGAAAACATATCTCTCTGCAATAAAGAATCAGGAAAAAAGTTTTAACTAACGAAGTGTACCAAGGGAGTGAATAATATTGATTATACTAATAGTATTTCTATTAATTAAATCCTTATTTGATTGCTATCTAAAGTTTCAAGCAGCTGTTCATCTGACTTTAATAAAGGAACTCCATTCCTGTGAGACTCTTCGTAAGAAAATTTGATGGTAGTGCATGTATGGCTGATTTCTGCCAAAATCTGGGAACAAGAAGAGTAGTAATAACATCTGTCTATACATATCACATTTCATATTTTGAGTTGAGAATTTTAATTAAATTATATTTAATTCACAGTGATGGTAAACTACACCGCAGACAGGAAGTTAGTTTCACTAAGCAGTGAATTTTGCTCCCTAGGTAAGTCACATGAAACTATTCAATTCTATAATTAATTTCTGGAAACAAAACTTGATTAAACAAATAGATTGGTACATACTATTCTACAAAAACAGAAGGAAAAAATGGGCATCTCTCACCTTTTCAGTTTCCACCCCTCTTTCACAGCGTTGTCAACTATACTTTGGACTTCATCTTCTACTTTATGAAGCTAGAGCCTCAAAAGATCTGTCAAGGTAAGATCTTCTGCTACTAAAAGGCTGACCTATAAAACAGAAAGACATCAGAGAGCAAAATAATTAAATTAATAAAAAAAATGAGATGTAAGCATATAACAGTGTTCAAACGGAATCCAACTAAAAAACTCTAAATTATGTGCACTCTAAATACTGGATATACTTTCAGATTTGCACCAAACTTTGAACCCAATCAGCCTAGATGAAGTATTTTTTGATGCTGTTACTGTTTATTTTTTGTTTTGAAACAGTCTGTCAAGTGACAGTCTGCACTTCTTGTACTGTGATACACTCTATACACTAAAAGGCAAGATTATTTGCACAGCTGCCATCGAAGTTGATGTAAGCTACAGACACAGTATTTCCACACTAGAAATCTTGGGGGACGGTGGGGGTATTTGCCATATTTGTAAGATATCAACTGAAAAAAAAACAAACCACCACTTAAAATTTTAATTAAGTCTTTGAAAAAACTTACCACAGTCAATCCTTTTTAAATTTTTTTTTTGATAAAAATAATCCCAAAAATTTTGTACTAGGCCTGTTTAGGAGTTTTCTGCATTTAAACAAATTTTAAATGTCTTTTTATTAAAACTGTATGTGAAAAATGTTTGGTATATTGGAATAGAAACGTTCTGTGAGGCTCACTCTCTTCTCTGTTTTTCTTTCAGCTTCCCAGTTTTCTTCATTTTAAAAATGATTGAAAATTGAACTTCATTTTTTTTTTTTTCCAAAACGGTTAACAAATTTTTTTTTTTTAATTTTGAAAATCAACAACTTGTCCATGTTATACCCAAGCCACTGAGATTCTTTCTGAGAATTTGAAATAACTTTATTTTGGTGCACACAAACTTCTTTGGTTTTTCAGCTACATGATCAACAGTTGGGTAAAACATCTACATTTCTGCCCATTCTAGCACCCCTCTCTATTTTTTTTCTTTCTTTTTTCTTTTTCTTTTTTTTCCTATCTACTGTCAGTTCAACAGCCTCCCTGTACAAATTCTTAAAAAGTTTACTAGTAGGCTGGTCTTTCAGGTGGCCTTTCTTTCCTTACTTTCCATTTCCCTCTGCCCATCATATCCTCTGTTCACTATTAAGAAACATTCTCTTTTGCTATCCAGGAAAGCTTCCAGCCACATTGCTTTGTTTTCTTATAAATATTTAATAGAAATTATTACTTTGAAATATTCCCCTGCCCCAAACAAGACAGAGAACCTTTCAAGCTTAGTTCTATTTTCAGGCTCAGGAGGGCAACAGCCAGGTATGAAAGAACCCTCTAATTCAGCAAGCCAGGTCTGCTTTCGGAGAATTGGGTCCCTTTGTCTGAGCAGAGATAAATTCAATTCTCAACCCACGAGATGCCGCTGTCTGAAACTTAAATCTCTACTCCATTTATACATTAAATAGTTGGCAGACTGATAGTGCTGCTACATCTATGTGTAGAGCAAGAAAGACCATCATCACAATCTCTTTGGCTGAATACTTACACCTGTGACATTCATGACCTGGTAGCAGTGTCCCTCTGCAGGATTTTGCAACTCCGATATTGCTCTCAGTGATGACATCAGATTCTTCATCTTTAACTCCAAGCCTCTATATACATCCCAGGAATGAACTTCTTTATCCAAAGACTGCATTTCCTAAAGAATAGGATTAAAATAATTGCGGTAATTACTTGCCATTAACAGCCTCCTTGTTGATAACTAATAAAAATTTAGGAGGTTTGTCAGAAAGCTCTGCTTTCTTGTTTCACGTGCAGATGTGTGGGACAGTTATTCAAACAAGACTAGAGAAGATTTTATTGGAGTCATTGGTTTATGTGGCAGATAAAGCAAAGACTCTGGAAATGTACTTTCCAGCATGTCACTTAAAGTAATGGAACAATATTAACACTGCATTTACACATTTTATGATTCCAGTTGGATCAGAGCCATTTACTTTACCACAGACCTGATAACTTAAGTCTAATTTTCTTATTATTTCACTGTAGATAAAAGTATCCATAAATTTAATACATTCAAAACCACCATTCAGAGGGGTGAGGGAGACTCATATGCACACTGGAGCATGATGAACGTGACACAAGCGATCAGCTCACAGTCAGTGATTAGCATCTTCTCTGTTCCGGGACCTGGCATATGTGCCACAGTGAAAGCAAAAGCAGACGGGTGTTATCTCAACCCTCTCCTTGCTTTTACCACCCCTATCACAGCATGATAACCCCCAGCATCAGAACTGGCTAGGTGGAGTCCATAATTCTGAAGCAATTTAAGTCAAGAAATCTGCTGTTAAGTCTGATTCTTCTCTTAAAGCACTACTGATTGGGCATGCAATTAAACTTACTTCTTCCAGAAGGAAACAATTGTGTAAAGAAGAAACTTTATACCCATTAGATTGAAGACTTTCTTCCTTCCATACTTAACAACTATACTGTCTTTGAAGCACAGCTATTACCTCTATCATCTGCAAATAGTCTGGGGGACTTCGATGCTATTTTTGCTTCATAATTTCCTTTTCTCATTGGAACCATCTTCTGCAGGGCTACTGTCAACAAACACTGCAAATACTTCAAGCAAAGAAAGTGTCCTCCCTTTAAATATGAGCATCTTTGCTGCAAAACCCAACACTCTGGAGCTATGATAAACCTCTGCAAATTTCACCTGCCACTAAAGATAATGACTTTCATCTGCTGAGGCCTGTCATAAACCCCCACCCTCTTTATTCTTTCACACACTGCCTCAACTCAGAGAAGTGGCAGCACAGTTTTACCATGTACTTCCACAGGGAATGGAAATTCATCCAGAATAATAAAGTTTTAAAGGAAAACTCCCTAAACAAAGCATGCTTCAGAACATTCAGTTTGGACGAGTAACAAATCCACTGAAACATCAAAGTGGGTGGGAAGAGTGAGGAAGGGGTGGAACCGAGACAGCTAAATTGCAGAAAGAGACAGCTATGGAACCTGCCTTGGCAAACCTTCTGAGCTGCACATCCATCTGTTCCACATTAATCTGTCTCCAGTAGGTTTTAGTCCAAACATCAATGCTGCTCTGAATCAAAAAGTACAGATAAAAGCATCAACAACATTTGGTAAAAACAAGCTTCTGCTACATAGATAAATGGATGCAGGGGAAAACCCACCACACAGCAATAGCTCCTGGACTTTATTTTTTTCCAACCTTACACCACCACTACCTTGAAAGCACACAAAAATAATCCATCTTCTCAAAATTCAACTCAAAAGCCAAGCATTCATACTTCAGTATCAGATAGGTATACATACATACATACTATTCTGTGATATTAAACACACACCTGTATCCACTGACAACATACAGGTGCACCTGGGAAATATGGGGGAAAACTGCCTTACATGTCTCTCCTGGAAATACAAATGCTGTGCACAAAATTATGGAAAGAAAAATCTAGTACATATATTTTTTAACTTCCCTATGAAAAACAACTTCTTGAGAGAAACAGAATTTTACAAGGCTGATTGATTTCCCATATGGGTCTGTACACTGACTTTTCTGGACTCCTGCTTCTAGCCTTATACAGCTTTCTAATGTACAATCCTCAGTCCTAAAGTGGAATTTTCTGGCTTTTTGAATTTTTACTCAGTGATTTTAATTATTCAAGCAACTTACTGGTATTAAAAAAAGTTCAAAAAAGGTTGTTTTGGTTTGGGATTACCTTGAAATTCATTCATTTTAGAACAGAGATATTTTTACTCTCAGTATCCTAAAATATAGCAACTATGACTTCAAAACCAAAAGGAATATGAAAATCTTCAGTATTTTAAACTTTAAAAAAAAAAATCAAAACTATAACATTTATAGGATCAAAAGTATAACCAAAATATATTCTAACTGTATAATTTTTTTTAAAATCTTACATTAATATAAACACTGATATCCCAAACTTTCTTGAGCAACTGTACTTCATTTTGACATTGTTTCATTTGCTTCTACTCTGACGTATCTACTTCAAATAGTTTTGCAGATTCCTGCATTAGTGACATTCCTTTTTCCAGCATCTCAAGCTCTTGATTTACCTTGAAGAGGAGAAGAGCACTCAAAGTATCATTACAGAGTATATTTAGCTTACCTAAACCTGACAGTGAAATCTATAGATCCTGTATATATGATTCCATATAAGAAAAGCTGGGAACAATTATTGCAAAGAGGTTAAAAGATGCATTTGCACCATCTCTGAAAGCACCCAAGGCATACAGAGGACTCTACATTTGAACCATAAGAACTGTCATGTAGAAAACAGTTCATTTATACTCTTATAATAAATCTTTTAACTTATTAAAGTAAGGAGAAGTGGTTTTAAGTTGTATAAATGTTAACAAAGTCCCTTCATGATGTTTTGAAAAGATCCACTAAATAGCCCACTTTAGACTACTGCATTCAAGGGCACATTATGCTGACTTTTTAAAGGAAAATAAATAAAGAACACTAGCAAGTATTCTGAAATTTTATTTTATCAGTGAGCACATGCAACATTGGAAGAGAAACAAGAGAAACCTAGATTTGCTGGTGCTAGAATTATACCAGCTTCTTGAAAAAAACAAACCAAAACCAACCCAGAAACCAAAAGAAAACAAAAACCCACAAAAAAGAACAAAAGTACCCCACAAAAAAGACTTCAAAACAAACAAAAAAACCCCAAACCGAAAAAAACCAAAACCAACCAAAACCCCAATCTGTATTTTAATATGTATATCAAAATATCATGAGATTTAGTATTGAAGGATTACAAGCAAATATGTTCTTCTGAGATTCCCCATTACCTTATTAAGACAAGTGTATGCATTTTCTGTACCAGACTGAAAGGGAGCTTCCATTTTAAATCTTTCTCTGAAATCCATCTGCTTCCCCTGATGAAACACAGGTAATGAGACCTGTCACTGATCATGTTCTCATAAAACAAACAGACTTAACAAAAGACTGATCCTAGAATTCAACATACATCAGGTAAAGTACATTTTATTCTTATAAATGCAACCTCAGATGCCTGAAAAGGAGTTACTTTGTGCGTTACTGACACAACTCTCAACAGCATTCCATTTTTCAGGGAATTTCTATTTAACAGAGTAACACTATCTTGAAGGAAAAAATATCACATACAGTAGACATATATCAGTAAAATTTGTATATTAACTGTGAGGATATCCCAACACCTGCCTATGAATAAGAAAACACAGTGGAGGATTTATTTAACCACAGGCCATGCTCTGTGCCATAGCTTTTGCTAGAATTTTTGTCAACTGTAGAATAATTAATTTTATGGATCATTGGTAATCATAAACTATTCGAACTTAATTAAGTCAGTTATTTTATGTATAATCACATAAAATATCATTCAAAAATACGTTGAGAATCTTCCACACAGTAAAACAGAGAGCTCCACTCCTGCTGCTTTAACACATTTTCAAATATAAAAGTTGACCTGGAAATAGTTTACTCATTCTACAAATCTCCCCAAGATCTCCAGAAAAACCATTCAGTAAACCATGTGGAAAAAAAAAATTCCATCAAGATGACAAAAAAAACCCCAACTTGACAGGGTTTTTTTTTGTCATGTCAGATGAAAGTACAAGAGAAGCCTGAAACCAAGTCACTTCAGAGTAAATAATGAGTAGTTTAAGGTACATGTCAAAAATCTACATTTATTTTCCTAGTCATCCCCTCAACCTGGTTTGGACCAGATTGACACCAAAATAGAAATTCCACTGTGGACTGGAAAACTCACTGAAGCTGATAAGTAGTTTTCATTTTGCTTAATTAGATTATCTGGTGAAAACATTAGTTGGACTTCTACTCAATTCTATTTAATGCTGTTTAAAGTGTAGTGCACCTACCAAACCAGACCAAATAAAGGTCTCTCATATGCAGATGCTGATCTTAAAGCCATAGCTTAATAAGCTTTACTTTTAGTGTCAGTAGGAACCACTGCAGCTGTGTTTTCCCACCTATTCTTCCCACCAAGGTTTGTTTAATTCTGCTAATTCTCGCAAATTTCACTTGCCACCCAAAATAATTATAACTGGGCATGTGTGGGGCAGAACACATACAGAAACAAATGGCTGAGGACATCTGAAAGACAACGTCACCCGACAGGCATCAAATCCCCACTTTTGTATCCATATTTGAACAGAGCCCCAAACTATTGCTGTGTAACGGAAGGCAAAGCAACATAGGAAACACTCCCTAGATTTTTCTAAATGGCTCAGCTTCTGGGAGGAGGCTTATGAATGTGAACATGATTTGGTCATTAAAAAAAAAAAGCAAAAAATAACTACAGACCTCATCAGAACAAAATGAACAGATCTCTTTTTAAACTGATTTTTCATCATTCACATAAACAAGTCTTTTAAAGAACATAAGAAAAGCTACCTGGTTTTATTGCCAGTAGTTGAGAAGAAACAAGCAGAATGGAATTATTTTACATCACTGAGATCTAATACTGCTATTTTAGGACCATATACATACATGTAAACATGAAATATTACTTTTGCTACAGTACCTCTAACTGGGCATTAAATTTGCTTGGCATCTTCTGTCCATAGCTTTCTACCAGTGCAACCAACTCTTAAAAGTTCAAAGGGTTCATCAGCAGTTGTCTGCCTCTCCTTCACAGCCAAGAGATGGACTGTGATTTCTACCAGCACACAATAATCTCCCTTGGTCACCTCTCTTTGGAGTCCAGCATCTGTCACTTTTATAAATTCCCCTAAGTCAGTTAGACTACCAAACAGAGGCAGATATGATGACAAACAGAGCAAACATTCCTTACTATAGCGAACAAACATGTAGCAAGCCCTGCTGAAACTACTTACACGGTTTTAAAAAATAAATAGTTATTTATAAAATCAAACAAAACCAGTACAGTTTTACTATGTTATTTTAAGACTTTCTGGGCCTGATTTCCAGAGATGGCAAGTGCTACTATTGAGAATTAACCCAACAGGATATGCAAGTACAATATCTGGAAAACAAAAAGAAACACAAAACAACAAATACCACTAAAAAAAACCCTCAGAAAAAAAAAAAAAAACAAACCACAATAAAAAATCTGCAAATGCAGCTCATTGAAGCATTATATGTAAAAAGACCCCAAGCTTATAGTTATTCCTTTAGTGCATATAAACATGCACACATGTACTCCATTTTACCTAACAATGACAAATCTCAAGAGATTCTCCTCAAATATCCAGCTCCATTTCTTAATAATGTTTAGCAAGCTCATTTTGAAAGGCTTCATATCCACTTTAAACTAACTTTCAAAAGTTTTTGAGTCTCCACAGTTGCTTGTCTGAACATAAAGATTTTCATAGATGTTAATCTAGAGCAAAAGAGAGAGAAATAAATGCATATACTTTTCCAATATTTTCCTCCCAACAAAATAGCAAGTTACTAAGACCAGTTGCTTTCTTGCCTGCTCTTTAAACAGTTTAATAGTGGGAGACTGTTTAGAGACTTCAACAGTAAGAGACATCTTTGTGGATGCTAAACCGTGACCACGGAGAAGGAATTGCTTCAAAACCTCAGACCAGTCTTCCGAGAGGCACAGAGCTAGCAAGAGATCTTCTTCTGTACTCCAGGGCTTTGTTGGTGACATTTGCCACTCTCTCCATAATCTCCTGCCTGATTTCAGACAGATCAAGCATGTTGTCCATATCATTCTAGGCATCAAAAAAAAGTTTTGCTATTTCAGTAAGTCACACTGTAATGCCAATTGGTTAAATTTAGACACAGATGAAAGACTGGAATTCCACCCCTTTTCCCCAGAGATATATTAACAAGAGAAACTACAATTCACTCAGCTGTTCCTGTTTTGGGTTAAATTTCATTATATGAACACATAAAACCAAACTGAATACATATCCTTGATAAGTTTTTCAAAGCTGAACCTTTCATGGACAATATATAATTCTGACCATCAGTTTAGTGGATAATCCCTTACTTGGCTAAGAGATTAAGTTTCCACTATGTGCAAATTTACAGATTTCAACATGGCACCCAAGGTGGAAGCTCACAGCACAGCAACCAAGAGATAAATATTCAGCTAATCTAAATTAGCTTTGCATAAAATGGACGACTTCATTCTGCTGCTCACAGCTGCAGAAGTGGATGAAAGCATGAGTAAGCCTTTGGCAATGAATGGGACTATGCCTCTATAAACTGCTTCACTCAGAGAACAGATGAGGCTCAGGATTTGAAGACAGATGTTATTAAATGAGTTTGCAACCAAAAATAAACTTCTTGCATCTTACAATTAATTGGATTCATTATTTCCAAACACAAAGAGAAGCTGGACCCGGTAGTGTTCTGATCCCAGGTGTGCTGCTACCGTTTTCAACTGGGCAGACATTTGGAAAACATCACCCAGGAGTTTATCTACTAAGTCATAAAAGCCATCACCAGCGTCTTTAACTAGAGAAGGTCTAAACTGAATCTCTGGGCCATTTGTTCTTGAAAAAGTAGAGCTGGCTTCAAACTTACTTCTGTATTTTTCAAAAAGAAGTCTAAAGAATGTATTACGGTGTTATATGAACCATTGACCACCACATCATCAATGTACTCTATATAAATCTCCCAAGAGGCCGAGGAAGAATCTGCTTTAAGTTTCCCTAAATAAGCAAGTAAAGAAAAAACAATTGAAAAGTACTTTAATATATGAGTTTGCTAATGTATATCTTCATTCAATATACCTCCTTTTTTTCAGTATTGATATAATCGATGTATATCACAAAACAACATTCTCAAATATTTTTTGTATCGTGTGCTCCTGGACTGTATTTTGGTCAGTGCAGGAGACTCCTGAACCTCTCTGGAATTGCATTCACACTGGCTAAACTCAGTGCAAGAGTGCAAGTATCCCTGCATTGAAAAGACTACCTGTTGGCAGAAAACTTACACAATACAGCAACTTTGATGGAATATCCACATTTTGTAAGAATATTTCTGCGTGTTTGCTCACACTCAGTATCGACCCTTGTTATATTTAACTGAATGTTAAAAAGAGACTTTTCTTTTCATCTTTTAAAATAAATATCAACACTGTAAAGGCAATAATACAAGTAAAATTAGATCTGAAATGGAACTAAAAGGTACTCCAGAGAGGAGTGCTAAGATTAATGTTGATAACAGACCAAAAAAAAATTCTTGCAAAAGACAGAGAAGCAGGTCCCTCAAAAAAATAGCAAAAGTGGGACAAAGAGACAAAACCCCCTTGCTTCTGCATTCACGTCTTATTCAAGTTAAGTTCTCTGACTCAGTCACTGTACTACATATCACCTTAGTCATGTAATGCAGTGGTTCACATTTAAGGATATTATAATTTGTTTTAGCATTCATAAGTACAATGGTGAATTATCTGTTAATTACACATATAAGGAAGGAATATCCACATTTCCAATCAAAATTATTTCACAATAAAACTAGTGCAAGAATGTGTTTCTGGACAATTTCTTCAGCTGCAGAAATTACCTGTGGGGATCGCAGGAACAGCACAGCTCAGTTACAAAAATGAGACCACAGCACTGTCATGACTGCAGCTTGCCAGTCATTCCCAATTTACCAACTTTTAAAAGTACTAATGCTCTTTTCAAACGTTGCCCAAAATTATTCTCTCTTTTCCCTATTTGTCTGTAATCATCAGTCTTAAAGAATTTTTATGAAGTCGGTGCAATTACACAAATAATTGAACAAAAGTATTAACAGCCAAATATTTAGCACCCATATCACATCAAAATACAGCTCACTTGGCTGTTATCTCAACAAAATGATGGATCTGGTAGCTACACCTTGCAGCATTTTGTATATTTTAGCAAGTCTTTCTCCTTTGTCATCCAGGTATAAGACAGCTTCTTTTTCACCTTTCCTGAAAAAGAGGGCATGTTCCATCCAAGCATTCATAATTCCCTGGATTGATCTAATATTGCCCTTTGATTGCTGAACAATCTGCTCCAAATCACACACTGACATTTTCGCTTGTTTGATGCAGTCCCAGTGGGTTGTCGCCTACCACGTGCATATTTCCTCCGCTTCTTTTAGCTGGTCAATAGTTCTCAGCTCCTTTACAATCAGAGGATATTCCACCTCCAGAGTAGTCTGCATTAGTCTGTTGTACAGCCAAATGACAAGTTCAAGGTTTCCAATACACTGTTCATGGGAAAGACACACACAGGATGAAATCTCTCTGATGTCCCACACGTGATATTATGCACTTTGCTGGGCAGAGCAGCTATTTGAGGGAGCTCTACAGATTATGAAAGGGAAACTATGCAGACCTTGGAAGTCTCAAAACAGAACACGCTGCCAGGTAGAAGGTAAGCTACCGGAAGGCAACTGGATCCACAGCCTGGAAGATCCACACTGTCAGTGCCTGCAAGTATCTAATGATCAACTGTGGCCAACATTGCAAGCTGAAGACTAAGCTGTGGGTTGGACTCTGTTAGACAAAGATGCAATATTTCCTTTCAACAGGTTAGTTAGAGCCACGTGCACACTCACACACAAGTTGCAAGGGATGAAGGAAAGACAAAAGAAAAAACAGACCACACTGCTGACATATCCCACCATCATGAACCTTTGCAAAATTGTTTCTTTTCTCATAGAAAAAGAAAATTCTACGCTAAAGCAGAATTTGGAATGCTGGGTTGTTTCAACATCAAGAGGTATTTCACCTCTCTCAGTAAAGCCACTAACTAGAAGAATGAAAGGATAAATATAAGCTAAACTGTTTCTTTCAGAAGCCTCACCACAATGACTTTTTGTTTACTTTGTATTTAATCCCAGATACAAAGGCATTGCAGGAGACATCTTTTAATTAGTATTTAGCAATTTAAGGGCTTTTTGAAGCTTGATAACTTAAGGAACCATTGCATCTTACAGGGTAAGAGCTGTCTTTATTATATTCTTCCACGTGTCTCTGGGGAAATGATTTACTATTTCAATGACCTTCTGAAGAACCGTCCCGTAAGCAAGTATAGGGTAACTAGATTTCCCAACTGGAAAACAAAGACAACAAAATAAGTAAGATGTAAGATTTTAAGATTTGCTCATACCCCAGAATATTACTGTCATTTTATGAAGTCAAGGAAAAAGATCAGATACAGTAAAAAATTCACACTCAGGAGGCCATTTTGAGGGTTACACTTAATTGGCAAATTTAATCCACCTGAACTTTTCATTCACAATAGGTATGATCTTCATATTGGTCAAGGAATTCCAATATTTCCACATATTTCTGAGAAATAAAAGCAGCCTCTGGGCTTTCTAAGACACTGCGAGGAAACAAAGCCACACCTAATCAGTTATTTTCATTTAATGATAGCAATTCACAACCAAATTATGGTGAAAAGTTTTAGTTTCCCACATCATTTATTTTTAGATGAAGTTCTATGTATGATGACCATTTCTAAGCTAGCCATGGCCTCACTGAATTGAACCAGATGGGAAAAGATGCATAAACCAAGAAGTGAGAATACTGGGAACAATAAAATTCCAGGAAAAAAAATGAGGATATGCCCCATTGTCTCTTAGTAGCTATGTCAGTGGTCAACAGTTGGAATGGCTGTTACTCAATAATTTAATTCAGGTGGGTCTAATTCTCCTGCAGAAGCTTTCCATCCTTTATGCTGTCACCTAAAAGCACATTTACTGAAGGGTCAGGAAAGGAGGGAGAGACAGGGCACAATTTTCAAATTATTTGGATGTCTAGGTCCCACATAGGTATCTTTGTTGTCACTGTAGAACAATAATACAGTTTACATCAGATACCTTAGTGTTGTCCTAAAGCAGCAAAATTCCTGGGTTTGTTAGTTACTGACTCATCAAAAAAACCCTCCAGCAAATCTCTTACAGTTCTTAAAATGCAGTTTGGAGAGTACTACCAAGTGCACTTCACCGCAGAAACAGGAAGTTTCCAGAACATACCACAAAACTTGAACTGTACACATGTACAACACAGATGTATAAATACACTTGGGTAAAGGACCATACGATACAGATCACACTTTTCAGTGATTAGTGATGCCTTTTTGTTAACTTGCTACTTAATCAGCGACTACAAACACTTAAGGGTGAGGCAGACATGAGAAGTAGGACCAAAATGTCTGTATTCGCTCCTTCAGTTCTTTGGACCATTTAAGTTTCATTCTCTGAAGTAACTGGCACATTTTTAAAAAATTATTTCATTCCTGTCTTCCACCTGCTTATTAGAATAGAAATTAAGCCATTATGAACCAACAATAATCTTTGATTTCTGCATTGTGCAATACCTTTTTAATGTGTTCATCATGTATACATCTGCAGTTATACAGTTCTTCAAACACTTCCAATAAAATATTGTAATTTGGGCTAAATATCTCCCTGATGACAGTTTTTTAAAGAAAGCTTCCAAAGATGGTTAAAAGCTAAAAAAGAAAATGAACAGCAAAGTAAGCACTAGAGTTCTTCTGTAATACTCTCGACTTGAAATCTCATCCAAAATGCTTCTGAAGTAGGATTGGAACTCTACCAAGCTATACTGTTGGTATGTGCCATGTGGTGATAAACAGAGCACATATTTCCAAATATGCTCTTAAATTGTGCTAAACAGATGAATTCTAGAATCCTAAAGAATGTCAGGTTGGTTTAGATCCTACAAAGTATGGAACTAGGATCTCCAGATCCAGGCATATACCACACACTAGATACTTTCTAAATCCTACCCTGCACTTCTCTAACCCATGTTTTTTCTCCCTTTTCCAGATACATTCTCTCTCGTAAGTCATTAGGCTCTTCCTCCAGTGTCTCACACAAAGTCTTAATTGTATGTTAACATGCTTTTTTTTGGGGGGGGAAAAAAAAAGCGTACTGCTGTAAAAAATTACCAAACAAGAGGCAAGCAGAAGTGACTTCTCTGATAAGCCATCTTCCATTCTTCTAGCTATGTTTAAAGTTAAGACAACTTATCTGCCTTTTGAAAGAGCAGATTTAATACTGTATGTATTATCGGAATTCAGTGAGAAAATGCTTGGAAAGAAACAGGGAAAATGTCAGCATTAAATACAAGATATTTAACTGCTAACAATGCCAAAAGTGATACCCTAAGGAACGTTCATTTACTCAAAATTTGTAGTTAAGTATTAATTATTACTGATTTGCAATACTTTGACACTGTTTCAGTGTGATGTATACAATATCATAGAAATGTATGTCTAAAAGGGACTTCAAGAGTAATTAGTCTGTGTTCCTGCCCTAAGACAAGGTCTGCTTTACCTATGCCATTTCCAAGAGACATTTTTCTAGTCCTCCTTAAAAGATTTTTTAATAATGAAGAGACTGTCACCTCCCCTAGCAATCTATTCTAGTGATTCATTATGCTTGGCATAAAATGGTTTTCCCAGTCATCAGACTTGAACCTTCTGCACTTTAAGTTCATTATGTTCAGGATGTAGAAAACAGACTACTTACTTCCTGTATTCAGAAGTCTTTAATGTATTTGAAGATTTATGTCTGTTCTCTGTCTTTTCTTCTTCAGCCTCAATAACCACGAACAGATGACCTTTTCTGAAATGTAATGCTTATACCTGGGCACAATACTCCATTGTAGTCCTCATCAAAGGTGATTAAAATGTGAGATTTCTCCTTGTGGCTTTCAGGACAATCACCCATTTGAAAATCTTACATACTTACCTCTTTCTTAATAACTTGACATCACTTACTCAGGTCTACATAGGACAACTCCTAAATTGTATTTCGAAGAACTGTTTCTAACCACTTGTTCCTTATCTTAACATTTTACATTTTGTTTAAGAATAATACATACTACTGCAGAAACACACTCCCACTACCCAGACTAACTATATGCTACACTAGATGGAGGGCCTGGATGCATCTGCCATCCATGAGATCCTCCATGCTTTGTACAGTCAAATGCAAATACAGAATGCCAGTGAGCAGGGAATCTCTCTGTTTCTTTGAATTACATTTTAGATCTGGCCTTACTAACTTCTGGAAAGGACCTGTATTCAGAACATCATTAAAATGAGAACAGAAAGAACTCAGTTTGATTCTGCAGCTGAAATACTTGTTAGTCAGTATTTCGAGGCATTCAATTCACAAATAGCTTACCTAGATATAAAGTATAATTTAAGCAACGCACAAAACTTTTTCTAATAATAAATGAAGAATAATTTCATGTGTATGGATACTGACCTTGAATTCTAAACCTGAACAGTCATGAAATCCTACAAAAAGAACGGAGACAAGATGTTTGTCCTGATCCAGGTTTTTGCCTTTAAATTGAGTATAATCATCTTCATTCAATGTTAGAATGTAATGTTAAGAAAAAAAACCAAACAAACCCAAACTGTATAAAATGCATGTATTTCCAATGGGAAGAAAAGCTAATGGGCAGCGTATGGTTGTGCTAAACACATAGCTCATGTCTGTCACTGAACAAACTTCTGAGATTTTTGTATTTCAGGCTTTTCAGTACTATTTTAACTGATGAACTATGATCAATATTATCTAACGTTGTGATGCTTTTGGGTTTTTTTGGGGGGGGTTTTTACAGAAACTGAGTTAACAACTGAAGCACTTGCTTAGCAATACAGATTATTTTAAAATAACAATGTAAGATCCATGCATGTGTGTACCAGTGAAAGATCAATACATGTGTGTACTAGTGATATAGACATTCAAGGAAAGCAAATTACTACAATATTTTGTTTAGTAAGCTTGATAAGAAGGATAGCCATCTATGCCAGGTAATACTACTCCTTACATTTACGCTGTTTCATCCTGTTAACCCTTGAGTTAAACAAAGAACTTCTCAACAAGTTTTTACAAGTCCAAATTATCTCTGGATATTATTAAATAGGATATTGTGAGCATCAAATTTCAGCCACTCAAATACTTGAAGTCAACTCACTAAGTAAACATTATCTTTTGACTCTGACTCATTGTTACATTAAATTAGAATATCTTAAGAATCTGCAGCTAGCACATGTATTAGGCAACAGAACAACAGTAATTTTCTATAGCACAGCTGTGCTTTCTTAATACTCAAGATAATTAACCATGTTCACAGACAAGGACTTTTGGAAAAATAATACCAGAGCAGAAGATACAGGTGCATGTTGATGTTGGCTCTAAAAGGAGATCTCGCACACCTTCTGCTTTGACCCGTTGGCAACACAAACAGCAACATGTACACATAAAGCTACACTTGTTCCTTTGTTAAATATGTTAAACGTTGAACACCTCTGAGAAAAATCTTCGTTTTTTCTTTACAGCTTGGCTGCATCTCTTTCCTGATGCAAGCCACTAGAAAAATAAATAAAAAATAGAAGTACCAGTAGCCAAGTTGGACATTTAAATAAAATCCAGCATCTTTGGAAAAGCATGTTAAATTAACTTGTTTATTTAACAATCTTCTTCCTTTCTAAGCCCCTCCCCCTCAACTAATATGTTTTTTGTTCCTTTTTAAAAACACTGCACAAACCCACAAATATATACCCAAACACAACAGGATGAACTACATGCACTTCTAGTGAATAAAGAAATTCAGATTTAGTTCTGTGAGTGGGTGTGATATGTATTTAAATATATATATATATATATATATATATATATATATATATATATTCAACACATCAGAACTCCATTTAAAACAATCACCCTGAGAAGCCCACATTTGTGCCCTGAGAGCTGAGCATCCTTTGGTCCTCATCAGGGTTAGAGCCTCTGTCACACCACAGACTAGACCACTTCTCTGTTCTGGATTTCAGGCAATTCCATCCCCATATTAACCAAACGCATACTGCATGTTACCTATTCAGAAGCATGTAAAACTTACTCTTGGAAATATGTGGACACTATTCATATATCATACACTGAACAGCATGAACCCTGAAGCTTCTGACAAACAAATTAGCTATGACAGCTATTGTTTCATAAAGCTCCTGAATAACATTGTCAAACTTAAAGGCAAAGTTTCTAAAGAACCTGGAGAAAAATATTTCAGCATTGACAGTAAAACCAGCACAGTAATTGGTGCTTGGAAGTCCACTTGTACTTATTCTGTCAACACTAAGCCTGCATACATGAGAAAGAGCAGCTCGAACTGGAAAACTAATACTCATTGACTATGCTTTACTTGGCAATAAGCTGGAAAGTCAACAAGCTTACAACGCAGAACAATTGTTCAGAAGTGTGCTATAAAGGTTGCTTTTGCCCTAAGTCAGTCAAGTCCCTAAGGAAGGACTCACTGCCTCAAAAATGGATCAGCTCAAACCATCTTACAATCTACATCTGGCCAAATACAGTAATTACTGTACTTCAACTAGCAGCTTAAAACTGTTATTCAAGCACCTCATCACCATGCAAATTTTTATACTGAATATGCAGGCAAACCTTCTCAGAGGTAAAGGCAAAACAAGGCAAACTACATACAGACAAGGATGCTTCAGAGTACTCTGATGCCTCAAAAGGAGGAAAGAAAAAAAAAGATAATGCAGCAGTAGGTCTCTTTCTGAGGCTGCTCTACAGCTTTGTGCAGGGATTAACAGGAATTTAGTGTGAATAGTAAGAGATTTTATCAGGAGCACTGAAATTTAGAAGTACAGTATGGTGAGTCCTGACCTTAAGACACTGGAAGCTTTGCTATGGATTTTAAAGAAGTACCAGGATTTTACTCCAAAGACATTAACTACTTACAAGGCTTCTGCATGAATTAAACCTATTCAAATCTGATTATGACCATTCCACTGGGTTTTTAATTACCTAGATTAAACCACATATTTGCAAGAAAAATCTGTGCATCCACACAGAATGTATTTCCTACCATATCTAACAGAACAGTAGATTTCTATATTCTGCTAATAATTACAATATTAATATAGATATTATTTCAATAATAACAACTTCAAGATCTGGGTCTGTTTCAGAAACTTTGCCTGTTAAAGAGCACCTTACACAAAATATGAACACGTAGTGCTCTCTTCTTAATGCACTGCCAAAACCATCACACAGCAGGTCCAAGCTCCTGAAGGCCAACAGAGCTCACATCCCCAGGGAGGCTGAGCCCACCTCCTAATTGTCTGCATCTGTGCAAACCCAGTACTTGTGGGTACACAGGTGTCAGAAGCACAGGGAAATGGCAGGGAAAAAGCTAGGAAAATCAGCTGGCCTAAGGATTTTGGGGGGTGGAGTGGGTGGGTGTAAGTGTAAAAAAAAAATTTTAAAAAATTGGTCATCCAATAAAGAAGAATTGAATTTAAATGAAGTTCAGTCAGCAAACATCTTAGAAAAAGTATATTTTTAAATGTAGATTATTTAGGGTGATTGAATCCCGCTTGTGATGGTGATCTTTTGGATCAGGACAGCAAAGAAGAGTCATCACAGGGCACCCATTAAATCTGCAGCTGGTGCTGGGGCACCCCGCTGCTGCCTTACCTCCCCTGGCTGGGGCACACACCTGCGACGGGGCAGACCTGGGTTCACCAGCCTCCCCACTTCAAGAGGAATTTAATCAGTACCTCCCCACTCTCAAAGACGGTGCCCTGCCCCACAAAGCCACAGGGTAAAAAGGAAGGAGAAGAGAGGGAATTTGGCTGCTGTCCTGCTAGCCAGAGCAGCCCAGCTGCTGGGGCTCTACTCTCCTCCCTGCCTGGGGCTGCCCAGTGCCAGCGCTGAAAGCATCCTCTGCGCTGGGACCAGAGCCCGCTCTGAAGGCAGCCGAGTGTTCTAGCCAGCAGGCAGCAAAGCCAACTACATAACACGATAGGGTATTTGCATTTACGTTAAAAGTGGATTAAGTGGACTCCTTCAGAAAATACTATTTTCCAAGCTTACTGATACTTATAGCTATGAATTAACACCAAAATCCTGAGAAAGAAAAAAAAAAAAAAGCATCTATGAAAAAAACAGTAATAAACATTCTGTTTTATCAGATACATATACCATGACTGTTAGTGAGCACAGTGCGAGGAATTACTTCAGCTCATATTACAAGACATTACTTATATATCAACATTTTAAAAAACTTCTCTATCTTTCCAGTAGAATCAACTGATTTATTGTTTACACCAGAACTGTATAAATTAAGTCCTAACATTTAGGAAAAAAATGCTTATAGAACTCACTATTAATTCTGTAATCTGTATGTCAATAATTTTTTTTTTTTTTTTAAATTTTGGGCAATGTTGGTGGGGGATTTTGTTTAATAAATTCATTGGCAAGAGCCATATGAATGCTTCTCCACATGTGGCCCTTCTAAATAATTCAGCCATCTGATCAGGAGAAAGCATCCAGAAATCTTAAGAAAATTGATTTCTGGTTTAAAGGAGCGGTAGACACTGCGCCAAGCTGTGTTGGAAGCCCATTGCATGCCTAGTTCCATTCAGGACTATAAAATTCCCAGCGTCACAACCTCCAAGTCTGCAGATACTTTTAAATAACCGAGGAAATAATAGCACAAATGCCTATGTGCAGGGTGCAATATTACCATGTTACTACAATCTGAAGGATCATACATTCTCTTTCTGAAAACTTCACACCTTTCCAGAAACTCTACATTCATTTTGCAGACCTGCTCGCTTAAAATTTTCCCTTTGATTCCACCAAACTCTAGATTTTTCAGCTTTTGAAATTCCAATATGTTAATAAATTTCTTTGACCAAATAAATAAAAATTAATTAATGGTATGCCTCTACTAAAAACAGTAACAAACCTCAGGTTTGAGATGGTTTTTGTCTCATCTGACCTCCTCTCCTCCAGTCTGGAAGAATGAGAAGTTAAAATCTGTGCCATCTTTAATATGAAAAAAAAGGTGGAGGAGCAACAGGTAATTCCAGCAGGGCTTTATCCTGGTTGAGTCACAGGATTAAAACACAAGTGGAAATGAATTGTCTCATAGAACATACAAATTTAACTCCATTTTAATTTTATCAGATGCAGTTAAAAAAGGCCTAGACAAAAAAGAGCAAGCACTACTAAACACATACTTTCATGTATAAACACGATTTATTATCATAACACAAAATGTTGCTATGAAAATGAAACATAAATCTTTCTCAGAGGAGTAAAATTGAACCCACTTTAACCTCCTTTGTAACATGTGCCAAATTAATTTCTATGGTCTCTGATTTCACTTGAATGAAGTAATTGTTTTATGCCCCAAAGGGATGAAAATAACTGGTTCCTAGTCTGTTTAGAAATATGCAACACCTATTCTCTCTAGGAGCAAACGAGTCGTGGGTTCTCCAGGCAGACTCCTGGTGGACTGCAGACCCCTAGGCTCAGTATTCTGATCTACAAAGACTTCACGCAGCTGCCCCCTCACCCTGAAGGGACATGCTTGCACAGGGCAGGGCTCTCCATGGGCCCCTCTGATTGTCAAGAACCAAGACTGTCAGCAAGAGTTAGTTCATGTGCTGCAGCCATACGTGATGCCCATGATGGGCACAAGCAGCCACACTTGCAAAACTGCTAGCACAAAACGCTGCTCCTACAACTACTCCCCAGCCTGTCAGTTGACAGCCATGAGCCAATGCATTCACCCCAAATCCCTTTCAGAGATCACTCTGGTAGGCACTGTCAGATACTGCAAGGCTTGATTTCTGACTCTGATAGTATTTTAAAGGCCTGGGATGGAGAGGCACACTATCTAGATAATTGCAGAGCTAAAGTACATAATTTTGCATCTCAGATCTCAAAACTGAATTGCCTGCTTTCCAGAAGGGCACCCTCATCAGCAGCCAGCCTAGACTCCTACTCCAACTCCTTCCAGGCTCAGGAAATATAAAAAAAGGCCCCAGGAGCAGGAACCAGAAGCTATGACTGCTCCAATCCTAACCACAATATTAGAAAAATATGCTACATTCCTTTCCTGACCTCAGATTTTTCATCTTCCCTTGTTTGTTGGCACAGATTTAAAAGGGGAGGTGAAGATTATTCTGTCTCATCCAAGAACTAGCCCAAAACACCACATTTTTAATAGCTATAAACAAATGACGACTCCTCAGTTCTTGGAGAAAAACAGAGGCAGGTACCATGCTCAGGAGAAAGTCCCAGCCATGGGCTGCATATGAAGAGTAGCACTTTACTCAAGCAACTTTCAAAACCCTGGGAAGGGCTGGATTTAGGAAACACCTTTGTCATTTTTTTTTACTGCTAATACTAGTTTGCTCCTTGCACAGTAAGAAATATTTGCATCCCATTCAACACTCCTAATTCCTGCTATGCACTGTAATTTTGCATTCTGCATACTAGAAACCTGAGTCTTGCTGTCTGTATAACTGAAAATAGCCCATATTTCTCAGATACTATATTTATCCAACAACATAGATGGTAAGGAATACCTCAATCTTCAGTAAGTGGTTGAGGAACATATCAAATCTGGAAACCAACATATCAGATCTGAAATCTCATGGTTTAAATTCCTTGCCACAGGCAAAGAAACTCTCCAATCTGTTTCTGTGACTACAGAATGAATTCTTAAAGCTTTTTTAAGGTAGTTTTAGCTATTTTCACATGCTCCAGTGCTTCTTCAGTTTCTCCTTTGAAAAGATCTTCTGGTGAAAGATACAACCTAGACTAGACTGCAAATAAATGTACAGCTGAAGAAAACATTTTTTAAAAGGTAACTTTAAAAAATGTAGTCATGATATCAGTCATAAAGTTAATATCCTCTTTATATATGAACACAAAAATTAATATGTATTATTTTTTTAAATTTTTTTAACTATTCTAGTTTGTCAATTACCTCATAACACAACTCTCACTTTTGCGATGCTCCCCAAGTATGTTCAACCTGTTATAAACCCCTCCAGCTAGACAGACCCTTATGCATCATCTTTTGTACAGTGAACATCCAGAGAATAATAGATTAAAGGGATTCTTTTCTGCCCCATAAAAGTGATATTAGAAATTTATTCACCTGTTTGCCATGACACCTCCATAGCCTTTGGGTACTAATTCTCGTGTAGCATATATTGTGCTAGCACATACAGAAGTGCCAACACAAGTCCTTCTAGCTTTTTTCATTTAGTAAATTAGTGGAAGAAGGCTTCCCCCAAACCCAGAATCAAACCTAGAACACATGCATACCTAGTGTATAATTTTGTACAGTGACACAAATAACCTCAAAGAGAGAACCAGTCTCCATGGATATAACACGGTCCGGATGTAACAAGGTGGGGTAGGGGGGCAGTGATGAGGATGAGACTATAGGTTGTTTTCTGCTCTTCTTGTTTCATCAGTTTATCCAGAACTGGTGTAATTTACATTTATTGCAGATTCACATCAAATACATGATGTTAACTTCTTTACTTAATGTAATGCAAGTAGGGTTGGCAAGTAGGGAAGGGGTGGTGCGGGTGGTAGAAGCCTTTTCCTGGTCATAGTCTTCATTCTGTTTCCCCCCACCACACCCCCTCCCCATATTTTTTTTACTTCATACTGTCACCCCTCCTAGGTACTTCTTGCCCTCTCTTTCTCCAAATCTTACAAACTAAGAAATACATGGCTCCATCCAAACCTTTTGGCACCACTTCAAAACCTGCTCTTTTGGGCTGAGATCAGAATGCACAGGCTCTATCATTCATCAATACTTGCCTTCTAACAGACAGCAATAATTTGCCAGGCATTCAGAGTAATTTCAATGAAAATTTTATGTTAGCCTGTTAATGCCCAGCTTAAACACACGAGGAAGGAGATGGTGCAAAGTCAAAGAACTGGCAAATGGAGCCTTGCCATATACAACAGATGTTTGACAAAATAAAAATAAACAAGAATCTGATAGTGTAGTGCTGTGTGACAAGGGAAACTGATTTCTTCAGATCAAGTTTCCTTCCCAAGCAAATCTAGGCACTTCTAAGCACAGATATAAGCAAATCTAAGCACAGATCTAAGCATCCAGTTCCCATCCTGCCAGAGGGAGGATTCCTGCAGTGCACAGATGTTCACGCCACAGGTTTTTTTCCCCTGAAAAAAAGAGTGAAGTACCCTGTACCCAGTTACCACTTCAACACTACTTTAAGCCTGCAACAGAGACAGAAGATTTACTCCTCCAGGTGCTCTGTAGGGCCTCCTGTTCAGTGACAGCCCTGCCAAATCTCCTCCTACTTCTGTAAGCATGGCCCATGAGTTGTTTCTTGCAGAAGAGAATCAGGTCTCTCACTCACTAGTCACTGCACACTTGTCCCCTCAAGCAGGGAAAGTCAGGGAGGCTGGCTGCCTGATGTTTTTAAGGAACAACTGTGGTGACCATTTAGGAAGTACAACAGGCATAGGCTGGCTTTGAAGGAAACGCTCCTGTTTCTCACCAACAGAAGTACCTCCACATCAGTGAATCCTACCAAATGGCTTTGCTTGACAGCATTTAAAAGTTCTCATACTCCCACCAGAACAGTGGGTTTCAGTGGAAGCACAAGGAAAGCTTATAATGCATCAAGGTGGCTCATTCACAGCTTATCTGCAAACCCCCTGTTTTCTTGATTTGCGTAGCTCTCATCAGCATTTTGCAACTCATGAAAGGAAATAGCTACCAAGAAATGTGGTAAGAAAAGAGGCAGCAAACTTATACCTACAGGAGGGGGGTAAGAAGCAACAACCCAACCTGAAAATATTACATGACTTCCAACTCATTGTCTTCTTTCATTAGACAAGAAACATATTTAATTCTTAAATACACAGTATGTGAATGGTACAGCTGATGACTAATTATTCAGCTTAACTTCAAATTTAATAACCTAATACTGGTTGAAAGTATCTATAAGGTAATTGTGGTGTTAGAAAACAGACAGATTAAATCCATATCTTTGTTACAGGTGTACTATATATCACCTAACCTACAGCTATCAGGCACTTACGTGATTTACTACTCTACCTAAGCAGATTGCAAAACTCCTGCAGCAAAACTACTACTTGTGCAGCCATGGAACATAGACCTCGGAATGGCTCCATATCAGGTAGATGGTGTAAAATAAAGGTGGGATTAAATTATGGATTTTGGGGAATTGCCTCTCTCAAAAGAGCTGAATGTATTTTTCCCGTGGTCTCAGATACAGATCAATCAATATCTTGCACTTCTACAAGTGCTGTAAAAATATGAAAGGGATAAATGCTACATCTTAAAAGATGATAATTTCCAAACTAAAGCTTCAATGAGGAATGCAAAGTCATCCTTTATTTATTTAAAAGAGAAAGATATGTAGATTTTAGTGGCATGTTACACTCAAAGATTTCTCATGAAACTGCACGGAGGCTCATCAAGTGACTAGGATGCTTCCCATTCCAATTCTGGTAGTTAAGGATGCTTAACACCTTTCTATAATCAGTCTGTTGTTCCTCTCACTGCTGCCAATCAGATCCAGGAGAAGCACGAATCACTGCAGATACCCAGGTGATGGAAATATGAAATTCTAGCTTGGAATGAAAGAAAAATAGTCTGAAGTCTGCAATAATTTTAAGAAGTGTGTATGTTGGACAGGCCAGGTCTGATCACAAGAGGTCAAATAATATCAGTTAATACTCCTGACTAATCTGGCACCAAGAAGGAAGTGCATCTTGACATTCTGGAAAGAGCTGTGTGCTCCACTGCACCTTCCAGTGTTATGCTCAATGGCTTGGTGTTTTCAATCAAAGGGGAAAGGGGACTTCACATGTGCTTCAAGCTGGATGTTTAACAAATTCTGACAACTCATTTCTTTTCATAGTCTGTAGAAGCTTGTGCTAGAAGCTTGCCCTTCAGGAGAAGATAACACTAGGCACGCTGTGGGCTGCTGCTGCATTGGATGACATGGAAAGGATTCAGACTCACACAAGCAGTCAGCTTTGGTCTCTCTTCAACATGGATAAAGCCTGATCTTTTACTGCTTAAAACTTTTCATAAAAAGGGAAGTTATAGAGCAATGCCAGCCTCTACAGGTGGCAAGGTCTTAGTGAATAATGTCCTTCCATTGCGTGGTAGGCATTTCACATATCTCTGGCTTCAAAAGTTCAGAAGAGACCTGAAAAATTTTGCACTCTGTCACTGTAGGCTATTTGATAACTAAAGGCACCTGATGAACTATAGAAATTTCAATCCTTTCTTCTAGTCATACATCAACAGAAAAACCATTTAAATATATTTCAATTCACTAATACAAAATAACTGCCTCCACCAAGAAACCAAAATTTTAACACTGGGATTTTAAAAAAAAAAAAGTAAACATGGGAGTACCTTAAGATTGTATATCAAAACTTCAAGTGTTGCTTAACCATGAATAAAATAGGCAAGACAATACTTGCAAGTGTAAGCTGTTTGCAGAGCTAGTATCTCCTAAACTGAACAACATTACAAGAATATAATAAAATGCCAGCTTCTATAAAGTTTAATTTTATATACAAAGTAGGATATTAGCTAAATATTTCTTTATTGCTAACTGCCTTATTTAATTTATTTTAGCAGTAGAATTTATCTATCTACAGATTTACTGCAGTTAAAGAATCAAAAGTGATGCTGAAAAAATGCACATACTAATTGATTTTGCTACTGCTATATCTCTCACCTATTTTTATGACAGGAAAAGTATCCACATAAAGTTTAATAAAAAACCCCAACACAAATAACGAGCCAGCTCAGCACACAAAGCAGTTTAATTTAATATGTGCATGCCCCTGCAGCCCTGATATAGCTTACCATCATGACTTACACTGTTATGTCAAGACAAATTATAGATTATTCTGTAACACACACATATAAACACAGACAAAATATACAGCTCATTCAATCTACCCTTACCACCTTCCACTTCCTTGAAAATGTCCTAAGAAGCAAGATAATAGCTGCTTTCTTTGGCTTTAAGATCTTAATTAGTTTTTGAACAACAAGACTCTGTAATTTAACAAAGGAGAAAGAAAGCAATTAAAGATCATGGTCGCCTGTCGAAAGAGTAGAAAGAGTAGAAGGGAGAACTCAAGCAACTTACAATTGCACTTAGAGAATTAATGAATAAATATGTCTCAAGTCTGCTAGCAGATAAAGGCTGATCTAGGCCAGCTGAAATCCATGGAAAGGCCCCAAAAGCTTTCAGTGGCAAATGAACTGGGCTCTTTGTCACATTCACTTACCTGACATTGCAACATCACTAATAACAAGCACGGAAGGAGCAGAGGAGTAAACACAGCTCCCAACAACATTTCATATTTTCAAAGTAAACAATCTTGCATATCTTTTCCAATTAAAAAGAGCTGTTTCACTTATAACAAACTATGATTACTATTATCATTAAACAGTAGTATGTTTCATAGCCAAATTTGGCAATAATTTCCCAAATATAAACTTTGTTCTCAACCTCATTTTCTCCAGAGTCTGAGAAACGTCATGGGAAGAAATTTAGAAAAGATCACAAGAACAACAGAATTCCTTACAGCTACATAGCCCTTCATCACTAACTTTCACTGTTCTCTAATGTTTAACTCTGTTTTTCTTCGGTAACTTATGCAAAGTTTGCTTCCTTTGGGAAACCACTGTAAGCCATTTGCAAAAATAAACCAACAAAAACTTGTTTTGGCATCTCATTTTGCAGTGTGCATGGGGAAAGGCAAACCAAAAGAATGTTCTCCTTGATGTTTACAGTAACACCTAAAATCGCTTACTTGCTTAGTTATATATAAAAGCTTGTCTTTTCTTGCCTTCCAGAAGTTCAGCACAGTTTGGGGGTCTGGATGAAGGCCATGCAGAAGAGGCTCAGCAGAATCCCTGTTCACAGTGTCATGAATCTGATGTGACCACCTAATAACCATTTATTCGATGGCATGTAGCACTGGCCTGGAATTAGGTTCTTGTCTGCAAATAGGAAAAAAAAGCCCCTGAATTTCAAAGCAAGTACTGTGATAGTACAGAGCTCTTCTCCCTCCATTCACCTTTATATTCAAGGATGAACAACACAAATTTGGAATTTAGTTCTAGTAAGAGGAAAATCATACAAACAAACCCTCAAGACAGAGCTAAAAACAGTTATGAAAACACAGATCACACTTACAGATGTATTTGCTAATCTAAACCATGGCCAAACACCATCTAAGAAATTATTGATAGCATATCATTTGAATGGTTCCTTGCAATTATTCCAGATGTGAAAAATTTGCATTTTACTGTTTAATTTTATAATAAGTTACATGGTAATCTGGTGTTTGAATGAATGCTGATAGTTAACATGAATATTAAATAGATTTTAATTAATGCATTATTTTATTTGCCAGTGTTTACAAAGAGGCACTAATAATATACAGCAAAGTATTTTAATAAAATATTAATGGAACATTATAATTTACATTCTCCCTTTCACACTCTATTTTTCCCCCTTCAGTCCTTTCAAGCAAATTCATCTGTTCTGCCTCAGTTTTAGCTCCATACTTGCCTTGCACATGTGCTTCAGTACCATGACGTACAGCAAGGAGCTGACTCTGACCAGGGTCTTCAAAATCATTTATTACTGACAGGATTATAAATCTTCACTTAGTCAACAACTGATTATCAATCATTTCTGTATACAGTCCTAAACTGAAATCAAGCCTTTAGTTAACTTAAACTGAGTTCTCTGGGACATAGCTCATATTATTGCTGTTTCTACACGTAAGAGATGCACATGCCAATGATTAGTGCCACGCTCATTTTTGATGCCGTCCTTTGAGATCAATAATAACCTCACAGAAGACAGTAAGACACCTTTCATGGTAAGAGTTCAGTTCATGTTAAACACTCAAGGCAACAGAGAAGCGCAATCTATTGGAAACACACTTAAAAGGTAATTCAACAGAATAACCTTATTTTGTACTCTGGAAGCATAGCTTCATGATTCCAGATTCTGGTGACTCTACAGACAGCTTAAGTCTTGCCTTTGAAATTAATAAGCGCAAAATATAAAGTCCTGGAAATTCATGTTTTCATATGACAGAGCAATTACAGTGTTTAAAATACATCAATACCACAGAAAATACTTTAAAATACCTTCTAATGCTTAGAAAATATGTATTAATAAAAATACTATGTTTGGAACACTAAGAATTTAATTTCCTTCTTGTTAATGCATTTTACTACCAGTTTATGTCTGAGACGAAAAAATCACCAAAAGCAGCACACTTTTTTTTTTAATTCCCCCCTCCCCCCAACACCCCTACCCTTCCTGTGTTGAATAGGTCACACAATAGTCTTTCCTTACTTATTTTCAGCACATATTTGATGCAAGTCAGTCTTTGCTGCAGCTGTGGGAATGGGAAGATGAGTTCTTCCTGACATCAGCCCTTTCATAATTTGTGTTTTCTTTTTCATGTTTTCCACAAAATGCTCCAAATCTTGGGAAATGCAAACAGGTCAGGACATATGGTTTTCCTTATTGCTTAGAATAGGCATTAACACCTGGAGGAGAAGCAGGAGAAGTAACATTACAAATCAGTAATAACAGTAACCTAGCTATTGGTGACATACTGCAAACTGCTTCTTTACATCTGAGAAGAACAAGCTAAACCAAGCCACACTTCTCAAACTCATGACTATCTGAATGAAAATCAGCTTTATATTTTCTTTTTCTATCAACACAAATACTTACTTGAATCTCAGACAAATTGTACTGTAGATGGAAATTATGTTTTGGGACAGTATTACTTCTCAGTCAGCTGAAAATGAATACTGAGCAGTTTCAGAAACACAGTAGTAGTTTACACCACTTTTATTATTTCTCTCCTCCTTCCCTCAGAAAATAGAAACAGATGGGGAGCAGGGGGAAAGGGGAGCAGGCATAGCTCTAGATCCCCTCTACTCAGCATTTTTGTAACAGGAGAAACAAATCCTATTACTAGCACAAACTCTCCTTTCCATGGTTTAATAGCCACTAATATATACTATTTAAAGCAAGCTTACTTGCAGGCTGTGAGCTCATATTTAAAATTATTTCCTAGAAACAGGCACCTGTGATATGCTTTGGAAAGATATTTTTCCTGTAGCTCTAGATTTAGTGCAAATGCATAACACTGATCATGAATTTTACTCCAGTTCACACACTTATTTTAAATCCTTCTTTTTTCACCACATAAGCATTCCATAACTCTCCACATTGTTTCTTAAACCATATCAGTACAGAGTTCTGCTTAGGAAAACATATAGGAACTTAAAGTATATTACTGTTTGTCATGACAAAATCAAGCTCATGCTCAGATCAAAGTACTTTGCTGAATCAGGTCCAAGCCATAGACAGATTAATTAAAACTTCACACCAGCATCCCAAGTAAGCTTCTTGGAAGTACATCTTCATCAGTGTATGGACTTCAGTCACTTCAGATCCTCACAAGAGTCAAGGTATTTTATTGCTAAACATCAAAATCAATGAATAAACTTTGAGTTAATTCAGGGAGCTGGACCCTTGGTATGAACTCAGTTTTGGGGTCTAATGCAGCTAAAGATGCGCTGCTACTTTCACACCATGTCCCATTTACTCCTCTCTTTACAACAAGATTTACAAACAAGAAACTGAAAAATAACAGGGAGGGAAGCAATAAGGAAAATAGTGATGCAAGTCTGCTCTTGCACCAGTAGTTACAAACTCCAGGTTCACTTTCAGGGTTCATTTTTGCTTGTTTTGACAGTGAAGACAAGAATAGCACAAGAGCAGTCTCAGCATACCTGTTGCTTTGCAATCATTACTCAACTGTGATGTGTAAGCAAGTGGGCAAAAAAACAATCTAGAGAAGCTAGGATGAGCAGCACAGTGCTTCTGTTTATCTGTTTTAATCATCATCCCTCTCCCAAGACCTCATTTATTAGGCCCTGATAGAGTAATGATTTCTTCAGCACTCTGAAGCTCACACTCCCTCCAAGCCTGCACCTGAGCACCGCCAGCTGCTTCAGAGCATCAGAGCCCTGCTCCCACGGCAGCCTGTCCTCCCCTCCCAAAAGCCTTCTTGAGATCTGTCATGCAGGCCAGTTCCCATCTCATCCATGAAGAGGGCATGCCTTACCCTGCATGTATGCTCCCTAGAGACTTGTAAGTCAAACATTAATTTAATGAGTTCACTTGTGGCTTTATGAAAGAAGTTATGCACCCTTAACATAATAAACCCTTTAAACTTTCCAAACTTCATAAATCTGATAGAGTCTGGGTTTGCTCCAGTATGGAAAAGAGGAGCAAAACTGACTTTTGGGGGAGGTTATTCTTCTGTTGTTGAACACTGAAGTCAGAGTATGAGATGTCACTGGAGTTTTAGAGACTAGATTTAAATATCAAGCCTATAAATGAAACTCCTTGTGTATATACTGAGCGAGCACTAAATTAATGTCAAAATCTCTACATTTTCATTTCACATTTAGTCTCTCCTTTGAAAAAGGTTTTAAAATACTTCAATTTTTAAATAAAATTTTAAGCACTTTTTGCTGAAGGCTATTTTCTTCACAACAGAGATGAGCAACACATAGAGACTATAAGTTATGAGATATTTAAGTTAAAAACTTTAGCAGGTGCTTCTGCTGGGAAATTTTGGCTTCTCTCTACAGAATATCCTAGTTAAGTAAACAGCTAAAACAGTGCTACGGTTATTGTTTGTGACAACCAAAACTTAGATATCTGTTTCCATAACATCAAACCAAAGGAGAAATAATCCCATTCTCATTTTAAGAAGAAACACCTAAGCCAGATGAATGGCTACATTAGCTTTCATGAAAATCAGCTTCCTTAATAAACACAGATTTAGCAACAAACTGAACTTAGTTGTCAACTTCCTCTTCTCTCTTCTTCATGCTAGTCACGATTTGCTCTCATTCTTTTTCTCTTCCTTACTAATCTTTTAAAAAAAAACAACCAAACCCTTGACCTTTCCAGACTGCCCAACAGTGGATTTCAGATGCATTCAGGTTGCTGTGCTTGAAATACTTCTCTTTTGAAGTTGATGGGAGTTTTGTCATGGGCTTCAATCAGGAAGAGATTTCCTTCTCTGCAGGAGAGTTGCGGTTCTACCCCCGACCCTATTCATAACTGCTGTCTCTCAAGATCAAACCGCTGAGATAATGACCAGCCTGAAATCCAAATGCTGCTAACAAAGTACTAAAAGACAGGAAAACGAAAACTATTCTTTTTGTCATTGCCATCAGTATTTATACAAAGTATCTGTAATACTGTGACATAAATGGCACACATTTATTCCCTTCTTGAAACATCAATTGTTCACAGAAATTCAGGAGTAACAACTAAAACTGTTCTGTGAAATCTGTTTGCCTGTCCTGGTCTTAAATTTGGGTTTTCTGAATTCCAACTACGGACATGAATATTGGTCTCTTTTTTAATCCAAAATTTGATCCTGGATCTGTAGTTACAAAAATTTACTCAGAACTAGAGTATTTCTACTTATAAATGTTATATTGATGAGAAAATTCTGGGAAAGAGTCCCAGATAATCAGGGTCAGGACCACTGGCATGCCTCAGGACCTGGAGAGAACAGTACACCACCTTTACATCCATGACGTTGCCTTTTGTACCAAGCATAGATCCACCATTGGTTCAAAGCAGAGCTTCAAATGCAATTTTAAGAGAATTTTTATTGCTAAAGGAGGAGTCTGATCTGGATTGCTCTCTGTACTTCTTTAAGATGTTTCTGTAGACCCAGCTACACTTCAAAATTACATTGTTCCCAGAACTTTTACAAGACACACAAAAAAACAACCAAACATTTTGTATCCAGCCCTAACTCTGAGTGTCTTCAACACAGTGTCGTTAATAAAGCAAGAGGTTTTGATGCAACTTTAAGACATGTACACTAAAAGAAATTGCACATATAGTAATTCAAATACTTATGCCTTATTTAAGAAAATCTCATGTAAATACTTTTTATAGCTTAATCCTAAAAACTCTTGTAAGACAAGTTTTGAAACCTTGTATATAAGTCTCTTATGATTTACATTTCAGAAGCAGCACAATTTTGGGAAAACTGGTGGAAAACTAACTACTGCTTCTGCTTCTTATTACCTTCTTAATAGCCTTCCTCCTTTATGAGCTGTCAAAATCTTTAATCACACGACTTCATGAACTGTTTTTACATCATATAGTCAGCAGAGAGCTGATTTGAAGTGACGATTCCCTGTGTGCCTAACCGCTGGTGTGGTAGCTTCACCATGTCATTGTTCCCGCAGGAGAGGCGGTTAGTCATCACTGCCCACAGGGGAAGTGACTCATCCCTCATCTTTCACAATGACATATACTGGACAAGAAGTACACCACCTATCACTGCATCGAGGATGACTCTAAAAACCTGAGCCCAGGAAAGAATATATATTTCATGCTGTAAACAATTCAGATGACAGCAGTCACATCCATTATACAAAAAGCAACCAAAAAAAAAGCAAGAGTGACACACTACACAGACCTAAGCCTCCAGCAACAAGCCGTTGCTGACGAGTCTACAGAGTGGAGTAGCTATGTTTTTCTAAAGACTCACTGTTTTCCTTTCATAAGAGTTATTTTGCATCAGTTGTCTCTGGTGCCAGTTAAACTTTTACCCTTGTTTTTGCTGCTTTATTACAATATATGGCTATAAATACCTCTTCTATAAATGTTACTGTATGCTCGAGTGGTGTTTGAGACAGCTTCCCAAACTGAAGGTCTTTTCCATTGTTCTCCATTCCAAGGCATTCATGTGGCACCCGAAGTAAGTATGATGCAGGTTACTGGTCTGACAATGTCACTGTCACACTACTGTTCAGACAGAATAAAGAAGATGCGGAAAACTCTCAGCTACCCACCCATCAGAGCTCTCCAACAATTGATGAGTCACAGAAGTCAAAATCTCAGCATGTTTTCTTGGGAGGTACATAAACAGGCAAGCTGCAAATCCAGATAATGTTTTCCAGAACACCTATACTACATGAACATATATACGCCTTAGCCTTCCTCCTAAACCTGCTTTTCCAGCTTCCCTATGGTTCTGCTTTGGCCTTTTCCAAGCCTCTGGGCTTGAAAATAAGACCATGCAAATCATCTTTTGAAAACCATCCTTGGATACTCCACACCATCTTTCTTCAGTGCCATATTTCAATACACATAATTGCCTTTAGACATCTACTCTGCCAGAAAGTCATATATTCTTATCTTACAGAGAGCCTGCTCTGTAGCTAACAGATACAGATTCAGTGTCACACTTCCAAATACCAGTGAGGTGGCATTTTAGGACATGAGATGACACTGCCACAGACTTAATTCTGTTCAACTCTATACATGACTCCTTAAAGTAGCGGGAACCAAAAGAATATTTCTGACAGCATAATCTCACCATAAATTATGTATTCATGTCCAAAAAAACCCTAACTCTTCAAAATCTTGTTTGCCAGGGCGTTGTATTTCATGACTTGGCAGCTATGCAAGTTACTGTGAATTTCACTGCTAGCTCAGAAATACAGAATCTGAATTTTCATTGAAGCAAAATACTTTTAACCTACCTGAAAAAGTTAAAAGCCGTAACAGTACAGGCTCAACGGGGTGCAGCCTGGGACCATGCGGACAAGTGATCAAGTTCACTCCACCACACCAGCAAGGACATGTAGCATTAAGTGACTCTTATGGTTAGACTGTAGTCACTGAATGGTATCAGGCAGAGGGCTAAGAGGGACTGAAGCAGCTCCTCAGCAGGGGAATAATCCCCTCAGAGAAGGTCAGCATGCTCCTGGCATAGATCGGCAACTGGAGGTAAGAAACAGCAAGAGTCCTGGCCATAGCACAAGCAAAAAACTCCATCGGTTGAAGGAGAGGGGGAAGAAGGGAAGCTCTGCTGTGCACAAATACAGTTTTCACAGATTTTCCAGTCAGACGCTACATTCATGAAAACAACTCATTTGCCACAAGGCGTTTTAAATTGACCAAGCTTTACACAGCTCTCCTATTTCTGGTTCTCAACACAGATGCCACAGAGCCAGTGCATCAATGACTCTTGTCAAGGTAAACGACACAGAAGATCTTCAAACCCACATACATTCAAGGGAGGACGAAGGAGAGGACGGGAGGAAGACTGCCACTGTAAAGCATCTGCACTTCTATCCCTTTGTTTCTATCACAGAGTTAAACTATTCTTAAAACGTATTCAGCTTATTTGAGAAAAGATCCAAGTGCAGCCTCACAGTGCTGCAAAGGAGAGTTAACGCTAACAGTTAATTTTTCAACCTGCTGGTCAAACCAGGAATTTGGAATCAGTCCGAGGTTTACTCCAACCCCCATCCCTTCCAAAAAAGAAAAAAAAAAACAAAAACAAAACTTTTTTGTCTCGGGCTGAAGGTAAATTTCACTGAGAGGCGACGTTCTCACTGTCTTCACGGCAGGTCCCGACGCCCTTCGGACTTCCAAAATAACACAGCCCTCCGCAGCGAAGAAACCAAACACAAACCCGCTGCTTTCTCCCACTATTCACCCCGGGGAGGGCCGGGGGGAAGCAACAAAAACCTTCTAAATTCCCTGGGACAAGCCCGCCGCCACCCCGCGCGGGCCGGCAGGAGGCACCCGCGGCGGCCGCTGGCGCTGCCCGCCCGCTGCCTCCCGCGGGCGGCGGGGCTGGGGGGGCTCGGCCCCGCGAGGGGGGCTCCGCCGCCCGGCCCCGCTCACCTGCCGCGCCCGGGAGCGCCTCCTGGAGCCGCGGTGAAGGCACCGGCCGCCGCTCCGCCGCCATTTCTCCCCGCCGCCCCGTCCTTACCCCTCACCGCGTCCCGGTCTCCCCGGGGATGGCGGCCCCCGGCCCCCCGCCGCCGCCTGGGCCGCCGAGGGCGGTCGCGGAGCTCGGGGGAGGGCGCTGCTCCCTGCGGCGGCCGAGGGGGCGGCCCGGCCCGGCCCGCGCTTGCGGCAGCCCCGGGGGCGGGCGGCGGAGCCCCCGCCGGCGGGGGGAGGAAGGGGGAGGAGGGCACCGGCGGGGCGGCCGGATTCGGAGGAACTCGTGATCGTTTGCAGCATCCCTTGTGGAGCAGCACCTCTACATCAGCCCTCTCCCCGCCGCCACCGGGGATGTATGAAATAGGGGTCCCGGTCTCAGCATTCCCCTTCGCAAACGTTTACAAAACTGCCACAAATTAACTGTTCGGTGCCTGCCCGAACTTGCTCCCCTGCGTGTCCTGGGGATGCCAGGACGGCCCGCCGGATGCAAGCTGTCAGAAAAAAAGCTGACCACAAATGTGCGGTGCCCCTTCGGGGCCACCACAACCCCCGGGATGTGTCCTGCCGGGGGCACACCGGGACCAGGGCTCGGAAGGAAGCGGTGCGGCTCCCGTGATTTTATTTGGGCAGGACTTTGTTAAATTTCAGGTAGTGAGAAAAGACACTGCCTCTTAGGCAGCGGTGTGAGGACAGGTGCTTTCCGAAGTTACACTCACTGCATAACAAATATTTCCAACTGCGATTTAAAACTGCTCCTTGCTTTGCTTTTGCTTTTTTTCTGCTAGAGCTGCCTAATTGTATCTGATTAAGCACAAGCAAAATACAGGTATTTGCAGAATGTATGTTTTCAAGCCAGTGAAAGCATAAAACCTGTAGATGTTTGAGAAAAACACTATGTCAGCTGTAAAGAATGCCAGTCTCTTTTCATTTGGTGTGTGACAGGTTTCTCCCTGAGGCTCCTTCAGCTCGGCACTCACACTCCTCTATCAATCCATGGTGGTCAGCCAAGCTGGGGAGCACTTCTGTAGATGGCTGCTCATCTCATAAAAAATTATTTTCCCCCATGTGACTAATGCAACAACATCCTTATAAAAGATGTGCATTTAGATATGGGCATCTAGAAGACCTCTGTGATCACAGAGATTTTTCCAAGAAAAATAGGTTGCATCTAGGAAAAAAAAAAAAAGTAACTGTGAATTGAGCTCTACTACCAACATACCCTAGAAACAAGCACCTATAGGTGGGCAAAGCTCTGACTGTGCAGAGAGCTGTAAAGCTCTCTTGAAAGTTGAGCACAAATAGCGAAATAATGCCTAGCGACAGCAATCCACTGGGTGCCAGGCTGCTGCCCGACAGACCTTTGGAGCTGGCTTGCCTCCTCACTTTGTACAAGAAACTGTAGTGCTCCTTGATGAATTTTTCTTTCATTCTTCTGCAGCACAGGGACATTACATTTCTTCCCCTAGTTTCTTTTCTGTGAGCACCTTTGTCCTTATATTCTTAGAAAAGGGGATTACTTACCCCTTGGACGGGGCCAGCCGGAGTTCAGCACTGTTGCTAGGGCTTGGAGTTTTGCGCTCTCGACATTGCCATCCATTTGCTTTTCATGCTTCATTTGGTCAACATTTACCACGCAACCAACTTTTAGAGCACTTTCCCTTCTCTCAAGAAAACAGCAAAAGAATTGTTTTCTTTCAACTTCACTTGCTCTTTGGAGCCATCGATCTGTGCAATATAGCTCCTCACTGCCAGGCTTGATCTACCTCTTTTCTGGGATCACAGAGTACAAGAGAAAATAGCTGTCCTGGTATAAGTGCAGGGGTTTTTCAAAGCTTCCCTGCAGACAAACCAACCTGCCTCTTGAAGGGTCACATCCAGAGCAGTCTACAAACTTAAATGGGCACTGGTGAAAGAGTCTCATTCACTCATCTGTCTGCCTGTCTGTCTGTCTGTCTATCTATCTATCTATCTATCTATCTATCTATCTGTCTATGACAAGTAATTTTGCCACATTCTTGGGGGAAAACTGAGTGCACTATTCTTTAAAGAAAATAAAATCACTCTACCATTAAATGAGGGCTAAATATCCTAAAGATTGACCGTAAGTATCTTACTGAGGTGACTGACATAAATTGTCCTCAGGTTAAATTTGCCTTATTCTTTCCTGGTAATTCTTTTGCTTCTTTACATTTTATCTCAAATATTCAGAAAAACAGAAGGTCTTCTAGCAGTCAACGTAAATTTTGTCGTTAGCTGTTGAAGCTGTAGCTGAAAAGACACATTCAGCAAGATACACAGAGTGGCTATTTGAATCTCTTAGTTGGCCAGTCAGAAGGACAGTTAACAGATAAGTAACAGAAATTCAACCGTAATTTGAAATCATAATCTTAAATCTAGAGGGACATGAGTGGGAGTTGACTAGATGTACATGAAATAGATACTGATCCCTAAAATCTCAATGAAATAGTTGAATAGAAGCTTTTGTTCTCTGAAATGTAAAGGGTGGGCACTTCAAAAAATCATTTTCTGATCCTTATTATAAACTCCTGTTTATAGAATCTTTGTGGAAGGCTTTGGCTAGCTCGCTCAGCTGAGGGATTACATGGAACATTCTGTGAAGTCATTTAAATGAAGGGATTCATACAGATTATCGTGATACATGAATTTTCATTTCTTCAATATGACAATCCCCCAAAATTCCATCTATGAACTCATGACACATTTGAAATCTGTTATCATTTTTCCCAGTAAATTTCAGTTTTGATTTTCCTCAACATATCATTGCTGTCCAGCTGGCAGGGGTTGGTTGCAATAAATAGTTGTCTCAGCCGTACGTCTTTCTGTGTATTAAATTTAGCATTTTTGCAGGTAATGCCTCTTTACTCATTGGTGTGTTATGTACTCCATTGCTCTCTAGTTCTCTACTCTTCACATGCACACTACTAGGGGATCAGTTGGCTACCACCAATTAATCAGATAACAATCTAATCCAGACTAGTGTTCTTAAAAGACTAAAAAATTGTATTCTAACCGTGTGGTAACGGACTACTGTGCTAAAACCAACAGAACATAGAGGCTATTGAACAGCCATAACTAAAGGAAGAACAAAAGTGCAATCACTCATTGTTACTGGCTAAATAGCAATAAATAGCAATCGAAGTGTTTTCTAGGCAATCCACAATGGAAAACTGGTTTTGAAATCTTAAAGCGTAAAAAACAAAGGCTAACCAAAGGTTGCAATGTTCATTTCGGAAAAGGCTTTCAGGCATTTAGTTCAAGAGAAGTTAAATTTATAAATGTTAATGTAGAAGTGTGGCTTGTGTTTAACGCAAAAGCCACGTTGACCGTAATACATCTGAATTACATCATTTGAACTTTTTCAGTAAGTTGATGTTGGAAGACAGTGAAATCCCAGTTCTGCCCATATTTAAGAGCAGGAACTTAAATGTATTGCTATTTCATGTCTCAAACTCTTACCATTTAAACCAGAGTATTTTTATTCCATCAAGGTTACCAACTTGATTTCTGTGTAGTTTCATGCTGCTATAAAAGAGGAGAAAACAAGCTGAGAGAAAATGAATTTTTTTCTGTATCAGTAGGAAAATCTTTCTGGTTTATGACAGCCTGTAAAAATTGATTGCTTGCCTTAATGTAAACAGATGGTAACAGATCCAGAATGACTGACATTTACTATGTCCATGCACAGCTCCCAGGGGACTCTACTTTTAAGGTATGCCAGTGTGCCTGCAAATCCACCAGTTTAGAAAAATCAACACTAACAAGGGATTTCCACTTTTAAAGAACTTTTAGTAGTGAGTCTACTGAGTACTCAGTGACTTCTGGTGCTCATCAAGACAGGAAGCCGCTGCCTGCATAGTGTGCATGACCAGTGTTGTTTCAAAAGTCAAAAGCATTTAAAAAATGTGTACTTGCAAAGGGACAATCCTACCTATTCTCCACCCCCTTCTAGTTCAAAATGGAAATTACTACTTTTCCTGCCTCTCTATTATCATTTTAGATCCCATTCAGGTTTGTTCCTGTTCTTTAGTTTCCTGTTTTGCAACTTACTCTTTTACATAACCCTTTTTTTCTGCTAATTAGATATTTTATCATCCCTCTCATCCCACTTTCAAGTCATTCTTGCCTCCTTCAATTATTTTGACTTCTTTTCCCTTTAGTTTCCCTTTAGTTTAGCTTACTGATTTACCAGAATCAGTAAGCTTTAATGACAGCTGCCAATAAAAACCCAAGACTTTAGCGGGGGAAAGGTACACCAACCAGAATTCCGTTTATGCCCTAGCTACCCTTTTTCCTTTAAATAAATATTCTTCCACATCTAGTTATGGAAGATTCCTGGTAGGAACTTGCAAAAGAAGATGAAAATCTGGCATGCCTAAGTAAAAATTATAACAAGGTAAAAGATGGACCTAGAAAAAGTTAATTCATTTGGTTTGGCTTTCACTTTCTTGTCTTTGTTCCACCTACCTGGTTAATTTTTTGTGCTAGTTCCTTAGATTTTTAAAACTGTAAGCAGTGGATGTGTATTAGTAAGACTGAAGTAGAACTGACTAAAAGGAGTTACAAAGAGGATAGTGTCTTATATACTTGTTGATGGATAAACTCAAAAAAATCTTTCAAGTGACTCCTGAAAGATGTGTATGCATCACTTAGTAGACACACACCTTACCCATCAGCAGTAGTTTAAGATAGTAAATTGAATTATGAAAGTAGATCAATACCTTATTAATTCAATTACATTTTTAAAAAATCTGAGAACATCTAGGTCTACAGAGCATGCTTCTCCTAATACTTGTCTTTAGTTATTTTAAATATCTTTCAAAACTTTGACAAACGTATCAACACCAAAAGGCCAGCCAGCTTTGAAATTGGGTTCTTCCTGGAATTTGACACAAGACTTTCTTTTAAATTATATACAAGTGACACAAAGCTATGCACTGAACTTGAAACAGCTTCAAAATTAACACTTAACAGAATTTCAGACCAGTAGTACAAACATTTTTTGAGAAACACCTCCTGCCCTGCAAATTTCTACTCTATTTTAAACTCTACCCTGGACTATGCTTCCATAATATGTGGGGATAGAACAGAGACCTCAGTCAACTCAAATACTTTCCAAAACAGTTTTCCAATATAAATATTTGAGACAGAGTACTACTTTTGTCCTGTCCATGTGTTTTTGCAACAGTTTTAGCAGGAAGCAGGAGATTATTAAGATAAAAAGCTATAGAATTTGAGAATGCAGCAAGAGAGGTCTTAATGGAAAGGTCGGCTAGGAAACAGCATAGGGGACATGCAAGAAAGTGAAAAATTCTAGAAATTCTGTAAAATATATTGCTGGTAAAGAAAGCTGTTAATATTTATGGTCTCCAATGCACTCCATTTTAGAACAGAAAGGGAAAATTCTAAAGGTTGACATTTATTTTTTTTTAAATGAAAAAGTTGTGCTAGAAAACCTTTATTATAAGAAATTATTAAATCGTTCAAGGCTAGGCATTTCCCATAAATAAAAAGTATAAATGATAGGCAAAGCTTGGAATCTACATATTATGAATCTTACCTTGCATACTGCTGCTCCTGTAAGTCAATGAAATGCATATGTTCCTTGATCTGGCAATTTAGAAGTAGGTAATTTTCCATCCTTGCTAAAAAAAACACCCAACAAACTAAAATAAAACTAGACAGAAAAACACCTCAGCGATGTTAGTGGAATGATTTGAAGAAACATTTCACTTGAACAATATCCCAAATATCAGAAACTTAAAAATCCTTTGCAAGCTATGAATCTGCTATCCTTGCTTCTGGAGAAGGGACAAAAAATTCCATGGCAAAATGAGGGGCCTTTCAACTTTTCTGCTAATGGTAAACGTCTTGTTTTATAGAATAGGCACATGGAGGCAAATCCCCCACCCACAGTGGTTTGCTCTCTAGCTGAGCTGAAGGAAGTGCCTTTAGTGACATTCACATCATTTGATTACATCGCCAGCCTAGCTGCAGGTAACAAGGTCTGACCGTTTTCAGAGTGAAGGGGCTGTGCTAGAAAAGTTATCTTGCTGTCCTGTCCCTACAAAAGCTATTCTAGGGAGCAAAGACAGTGTATGCTAGCTGTTGGTCCCTACAGTACTTCCATGTGTATTGACAAGCTCCTGGATATTGAGAAATTATGCAAGTAGCTCTAGGGAAAGGAATGGGAAGCAGGGACATGAAAAACATGCGTAAGTGAAGGCAGCAGTAGGAAGTTCAAGATCAATCAAATATGAATATTACACATAGAAAAATCACGCTGGTACTTGCTGTCTAGCTGGACACAAAATTAAGCTAATGGAATAAATATAAAACATAATTTCAGAAAATTATAGCAATGGTACCAAATCTAAAGTTCCAGAAGAAACAAGTCAATTCAGTATAATGCTTTATGTTTCACAGAGTGGAATGATCACATTTAAAGGACTAAAAGGGTAGAATGCAACATGGATATTCATCCTAATGTCCTTATGTCAGATTTTGTTGCATTTTTCCCGATCTTGTACAATGGTGGCTGTGTAAGTGGAAGACTACTCTCATATCAAAAATCTAGATATTGCTTCAAAACCGCCTGTATTTATTAACGATAAAAATGCTGGTGCCACAACACTAAAGAATTGGCCAGTAAAGACATATTAGTTGGTCAGATGCAGTTACTCTGAATTATGACATAGTTTGTCTGACATTACAATCATGGCATTTAAATAGAGGTTAATGAGACTTAAACAGGTATTTCATTAAACGTACAATAAAGGTAAGTGATTTTAGGTCTTAATCAGGAAAGAGGAAAGATGATTCTGTCTTGCAGTACAAAGCTAGAAACCACAAATTTTAAATTCCATCTTCATTTGGAAGATGGAACAAGTGGTCATCTTGGATGTAGAAGCGGCACTCAGGGACATGGTTTAGTGGTGAACTTGGCAGTGCTAGGTTTACAGTTGGACTCAATGATCTTAAGGGTCTATGCCAACCTAAATGATGCTGTGATTCTATATTTATTTCTTCCTTTGTGAAATACTCCTACTTGCTCACTGCAAAAGCAGAGGAAGGCTTATCACAACAATTCTTTTAGTATTAAAAAAATTAGTATACCTTTATAATTAGCAATTTAGTACACCAAAGTTATTTTAGTACAATACAATGCAGAAGCCTGTTTACATTTCACTAAGAAAAGCTCAGTATATTTTCTATGAGTTGAAGTCAGTACTTTCAGGTTTCCATTTATTTGTTCTGTTCAGTCCCCATCTGCAATACAATAGTGACAATACTATTATTTCTCTCTGTCTCAAACAGAACTTTTTTTTTTTTTTTTTTTTTTAAGATCTTTATTTATTTATTTGTGTGTGTGCGCGTGTGTGTGTGTACACATACTCCTTACCTTCGGAAAGTTTTTCCTTTGGTTATTCCCTTGGTATGTTCAGGAATAACTGTAACCTCCATTCGCAAGAGCTGAACAAATCCCACAGAATTCATGCTGAGCTAGAATCTGCTGGTTTAATTCCCTGCTGGGAGTCTGCCAGTTGGGAAACGCTGACCAGCAAGTACAGGTCTTAATTACACAAATCCAGAAGCTGCTGCCAACCTTTCCCCATTGAGAAGCATTTGCTTTCTAGTGTTCTTCTTGATGAACAGATTATCACTCAAACATAATTTATTGCTGCTTTATATTGTAAGTAATTAAATGAAGAAACCTTTTAAACTCAAGGGAATTTTAATAGGTTACTTGCAAAATGTTATTGCAGGCAACAACTTGTACATGGTTTTAGTTCCAAACCCACCAAAAAATTATACAAATCAGCATTGTAAAAGTGTCAAATTAATGCCTTACAGGCTTTGCTGGCAGAATTAATTTCTAAATTCTAGATGGGGGGAAATGTTACTCTCATTTTTTTCCTTTTCCATTTTTTTTTAGAAAAATTTACAAGTGAAATATTACTACAAAACTTTTTATAAGGAATTTTTGCAAAACATTTACATTTTTACCATCAACTATTTTTCTGTTTCAAAATCATTATGTAGATTTAATACCCTATGCTGCACATCAATTCTTGCGGGATGACAATTCAGTGACATGCATAAAAAAACACCACAAGGCATTAAAATGAAGACTTAAATACAAATATTGTTGCAATAAAACAGTTATAAAATTGAAAAATAGGACCTAAACATCATGCTTACTTAACTTTGACAAATTAACTTTTTCTCCTAGATTACACACTTTTATTACTGCTCTCGTGAAAGAATGTGATAAATAATGACTTAACACCAATTTCTAATGTAATCGGCAACACATACACAAACCTAACCAAAGAAAGTATATTTTAAGAAAAAAACTATTCTAACACTGGAGTTCTACCATGGTAAATACACTTTGCACTGATACTTACAATAAAGCAAAATTTTTAATGGTGGCAAAGGGAATGAACAGTGAAATGCCATTAAACAAGATACTACTGCACATCTGTGCCCTATTACTTACAACAGCTATATCCCACTGAGTCAAATAAAGGACATTGAAATTTACGATCCTTTTAAGACAGAAAAGTGGATTCAGAATGGTATGCAGAACAGACTGTCAAAATGTTTCTAATTCCAGTGGTAAAATGTGCACCTGCTAACACAAGTTAATGTACTTGAGATGCTATGAAGCCAACCAGATTTAGATTTTGATACATCTATAATAGGGATTCATTGCAGATTAAAAATGACTTCAGTTTCCTATCTGCATACATATGTATGCATGAAAAAATTATATATGAAATGGTTGTGCAGAATGCTCGTAACTTCAGTTTACAAAAATTGTTAACTTGTAGGAAACATGGTATTAACATTAGGAAAGTTCTTCTTTGCATAAAGAAATTTATAGCACTGATTGTGAAGCTTAATGATAAAATATATATTTGATGTTTCATTTCCTATATAATAAAATTAACAGTTAATACTACCTAATGTTCATCTGTATTAAATGTAACATCTAATTGATTCTGATGTTTTAAATCCAGATACATCAGTTAAGAGTACTTTAAATAAAATATACAAAATAATGTACAAAACCCAACTAAAATTTAAAGACTCTGTTACAAGTCTACAAAAGCTTTAAGAAACTTGAAATTTATAACCACAGTGTAAAATTGTTTTTCTTTAATCTCAAAGCTTTTTATGTAAACTGAAAGTATAAAATACCTTCAGCTTAGTATTTTGCTACAAAGGGCTGGCCTAAAGTGTACACAGTGTAAACAATGATTGGTATTCCTCTTGCTTCAAAAATACAGAAAACACCACAAGATTGATAAAGTATTCAGATGAGAAGTATATGTTTTGTGAGGGAATGCACAAGGTATCTGTTTTGTCTCTCATACTAACAGCTACCAAACACATTCTTCCTTTTGTAATTTTCAGGGAAAAAAAAAAAAACAAAACACCTTATCCTTCTTGCACTGTACTTCATTTAGTTACATCAAAAAATATTTTGGTGTATAAATTTTTTAAAAAACTGGTCATGAGAATTACTACCAAGTGACTGTTATGTGTAAAAGGTTACATTTATACCCATGGGAAGTAATTAAAAATCCTGAGTATGAAATATTTGGCCATCTTTCCTCCTTGTACATACTGGAGTTTTCACATAGAAAATGCAGTTTGTTTATGTTGTTGCTGTTTTTCATTTCCTCTATATCCCTATTAAACTGGCACATCTGAAAATGTAACCAAACCTTTGAAATCAAAAACTGTGTAGTACAAAGATAACTATATTCCTCTTTCCCCAGTTTGCTTTGTGGTTGGAGGCTCATTGTAAGATTTGATAGGTAACAGATACTTATTACCAGCCCACATATAATCCTTGAAGAGAAAATAAAGACAGTAATATTTAGGGGAAAAGAGAAAATGTTTACTTTTGATACCTTTTTTTTTGGTTAAAATGTGATAATTAATTCTTTTCTTTGGCTATTAAGTCAAAGCATAAAGAACTCAGCACATTAACCACAATATAATAAACTAGTATTTACAGAGAGAAGATACTGGAGAATGAGCTACAACACTCAATTGTCTGTTTAATTTCCATGAATTCTAACAAAATAAAAACATTTAAATGCTTAAAACTGAGTTTTTATAATTACCTACGAGTTAGAAATGGACCACAAATATTTTAAAATATAATGAAATGATATACCAAAAGTTGACACAAAAGTTGCCATATTCATTTTTCATCCTACATAAAGATACCATTACTTTTGTAAAATCTTATGTTAATATCTTTCTATGGTTTTATCTTTCCTACTGTATATACTAATTCTACGTAATCTTAACTCTCCAAACAAAGAGAGGAATTAGAACTTACTGATTGTCATTTATACACACTACTATAATGTAGTGGTCAAAATTAACTGAGGTCCATCTCAGAACCACTTCACAGCATGCATCATCCAGCTGCTATTTAAGTAATTCCAAAACTTGAGAAAAGACGGCCAAAATCAACTGACATGCTCTATGGACTCAGAAAAACTCAAAATATTTCCACTGCTGTTCAATCTGTATTCAGTTTTGCTGTGCCTTATGGGAAAATGATGTTCTCATGAAACTATTACAAATTTATTTTAAAAACAAAGTACCTTCATGAAATTATATTAATCCTAGTCAAGGTCCACCCTGGTTTACATCGATATTATCTGATTTTATAAACACATTAACATATACAAGGGGGGGGGGGGAAGTTAATTTAAAATCATTACATGATATACAGACATATAACTAAAAAAGTACAGTATTGAAATAATATTCCCCCATCTGTTTATCCAGTACATCAATTTGCGCTGTTTGTATTTTTGAAATTTTTGTCTTGTTGCACCGGTGTACACTTCCCATGCTGACCCTCCAACCTGGAACACTTACAGAAGTCACGACTGAAAGCATGATTTCCTGCTCTGTAATCCACTTTACCAGCCCACTTCCATATCCTGAAAGGTATGTAAACTTAAGTGCAGCACTAGGCGTCCACATAAATGATCCTTTCAGAATTCTTCCATGTTTGTTGAAACATTAGGGGTTGCTGGGTTTGAATCTTGAGAAATGGCAGCAACAGTGACAATTCTTGGAGAACCAAGAACCTCAGTAACTGAAGAGTCCAGTTCTCCTGAGGTAACAATAGCAAGGGCTGTTCCACCACCCTTCTTGTTCTGATGAGTTTTGACATGTTTCGAGAGATGGTCACTTCGCATAAACCTTTTAGAACATTCTGGGCACTCAAATCTCTTTTCACCTTTTTTAAAAGAAGAACAAAACCAAAATGTTACTGAAAAGAAGCATGGAACACTGCTTGATCATTTGAATCTGACCCTTTTCTAGTCAACATTTGAAGTGTCTTTAAAAGCATACAACGTTTTCTCCTCTACCTGTCTGATTTCCAGGTGTGTTCTGTTCAGTCACAGGCTTTTGGCAATCTACTCTTCACTGCTAAAGTGTTGTCAACAAATATTTCTATGCTGTGATTATCTGGTGAGAAGTTTGAATTTCAGGTCACAGGAAAATTTTCATAAACTTCCATAAACCTAACAGAGTAGGAGACGTAAGAGCCCTGAAAGAACGACTTGGTAACAAACATTCTTAAAAAAATGCTATTTAGATTACAGTGATGAGAAGTGAATTTGGAAGCATGAATCCCAAAGCTCCATGAGGATGTATGAAATTATGTCAAGAAAGATAAATTCAACATACTAAAAAGTCCTGTCACTGTTCAAACATAATTAGTGCTTAGACTTCAAGTCCTATCTTCTGATGCTATAAATTGGAGGGGGAGGGAAGGGACACCTCCTTGGGGCTAGAAACATGAGGGCTGATAAAATTTTAATTTTCTAGAAGGTCCACCTTTCCAACCTGAACTGTTAAGAGAACTTGCTTTATCAGTTCGCACTTGGAACTTAAAGAAACTTCAAGAAGACTAAACCTGATGTGTGGACTAGGTTAATAAATTTCCTAAGGATTGAGCTAATCCAAGTGAGAAGTGATGACCCTGATCCATGGCCAATCCTACATGCCTGATCTAATCTGTCAAATTTAGAGCAGGCACTAGCTAATGTACGTCAGCTATCTGTGATGAAAAGGTCATCTTTTTCAAGCATAGGTACAGAAGAACAGTTTGAACAGATCTCGTTTTATTTATTTGATATCAGTCAGCTTGAACTGATGAAAACTAAAATCTACCACTTCCTCTGTTTTAAAGTTACTTTATTTACATTTAAAAGTAGTTTTCAGAGATCCTAGAACTTTGATATCACTGTTTAACCATGGCCATTATAATTCAGATTTGCTGTACTATGCATACATAGAGGGCTGACCAACCTGTGTGGGTTCTTCTATGTCTTTGTAACTCATCACTCCTTGTAAATCGCTTGCCACAAAAGATCCAGTTGCATATAAATGGTCTTTCACCGGTATGCCAGCGCAGATGCGCTCGAAGATGAGATGTCTTGCCGTAAACTTTTCCGCATCCTTCAATATGACAGATATGTTGTTTCTTTTTTCCTGGCTCATTGCTGCCTCTAAAAAGATCAAATTTAAACAGGTAAGTAATTACATTCTAAAATATTATTAGCTGTTAGGAAAAATATTTCATGCTAATAGAGACAAATATAATCCTCTGTCTGAAAAGAAATATATAAATATACTTTCTAATAGAAAACATTTAAAATGTAGGCAATATAAAAAAATCTTATGCCCAAATGAGGCAAGTTGTGATAAGATGCCTAAATACAGACTGATAAAATTTACATTTACCTTCCTTCTCCTTCTCTGCAATTAGGACATGAGCAGGCAACTCTTCTCAATCTCTTGCCAGGTTGCACTTCCTGGTCAGAAGCTTGTTGAGCTTGTTGCAGCTGCACTTGTGTTATCTGATCAGGGCTAACAGCACCAATTGCTGCATTAGCAATGCCACCTACTGCTACAGTAACAGGAGCTATAGTGGCTTGCTGTACTTTTACTCCATCCTGTCCTTGCTGTTGACCTGTAAAATAAGAAAGTGTTTGTACCTTTTATTAGTCATTTCATAAAAATCATATCAACATTTCACTTATTATGTTCTATAGAACAAAAATCCACCTAAAGGGAAGCCACAAACCAGATATTAAATGCAGCCATTTTCCTGAAGCACTACCAGAGTACTTACCTGCTATCTTAGATAGCCCTGTTTAATATAATTTGTTATTAGAACAGTACAAGACTGCAAATTACTGATACTAAGAAATGTGAACTAGTTTAAAGTGGGTTTTTTTCAAAAGCTGAGATAAATGAGAGACCATTAAACAAAATCTTACACAGAAATATTGTTAAACCTATTGCTGACTAATGTCTTTCTAATAACCTTTGAAAGCATATCTACATTCAGAAAACTACAATTAGTTAATTTTAAAAGTTGCTGTATGGCACAATACAGAATTGTCACTTTGCAATCTGTCCTGAATCAAAACTGAGCCACAAAGGAAGTGTCACAAAGAGAAATAAATGCTGTAGGACTACACTTGAACAAGCTAGCATACCAGAGTTTTGTTGGTTTTGTGGGTTTTTTTTCCAGGATTCTCCACTTGGGATGGGGTAATTCTGATTATACGTACAAACTAGGTGATGAGAGGCTGGAGAGCAGCCCTGCAGAAGGAAGGGATTTGGGTTGATGGCAAGCTGAATATGAGCCAACAGTGTGCCCTAGCAGCCAAAAGGGCCAACCATGTCTGGGGTGCAGCACAGCACAGCTTGCTGGTTGAGGGAGGGACTGTCCCACTCTACACTGCACTGGTGCATCCCCACCTCGAGTACTGTGTGAGGTTTTGGGTGCCTCAATAAAAGAAGGACATCAAACTCAGAGTGTGTCCAGAGGAGGGCAACCAAGCTGGTGAAAGGTCTTGAGCACAAGACTTACAAGGAGCGGCTGGGGTCACTTGGTTTGTTCAGCCTGGAGAAGAGAAGGCTGAGGGGTGACCTCATCGCAGTCTACAACTTCCTCAAGGGGGGAAACGGAGGGGAAGATGCTGATCTCCTCTCCCTGGTGACCAGCGACAGGACACATGGAAATGGAATGAAGCTGCGTCAGGAGAAGTTCAAGTTGGACATTAGGAAAAGGTTCTTCACTGAGAGGGTGGTGGGTTACTGGAACAGGCTGCCCAGGGAGGTGATAATGGCACCAAGCCTGTCAGAGTTCAAATAGCTTCTGGGCAACGCTCTCAGTCATGTGATTTAGTTTTAGGTAGTCCTGTGAGGAGCAGTGAGTTGGACTCAACGATTCTTATGGATCCCTGCCAACTCTAGATATTCTATGATTTTGTTTTGCAGAAGGGAGTATGTTTTCAAGAAGACTGGAAAGCAGCTTGACAGAATAAAATGGAATTCTAAGATTGACTTGAGGAATTAAGAACTCAGTTTCATTGCAAAAGTTCATTGATCTCATTGGCTTTCTTGATCAAAGGAAATCAGGATCACCATCTTGATACTAAAGTAAAATAAAGATTATTCCAATATAGGTAAGAAGCGTAGTTTCTTGAGCAGCAGGGTAATATTACATTTGCTAAAAAAGTTAGTACTATACAGTCTAAGAAAATAATGTCACAAATTAAATCTGACACATAGATATGACTTCCAGCGACAATCTGACAACATTGAATACCAGTCCTGCCAATAACAGGAATGGGAAAAGATATCATTAGATGCTGCCATTTTCAAAAATTCAGTGCCTTCATACAAATGGGAAATAAGAGAAAATACTACCTACTTACTGAGAGAGTGTAATGACCAACTAGAATTCCTTACAATAGACTATAATATTTTAAGATTTAAAGTGCTTAATATTGAAGCATTAATTTAAAACTTAGAAATCCCTTGGAGGTAACAGGATTCAGAGAGATTCAAGCAGGTACTGCAACTTGCTTCCCAAGTATCTGTAACAGACACCATCAATGGGCAAAAGACTGAGAAAAACACTCTCTCAAGTCTAAACTGCCTAGCTACCAAGTGAGTTCATATATGACACAGCACGGGATAATGACTACTTCATTCATATGATTGATGAGGAGCAATATATATCTTGCACAAGACCATAACAGCAATAGATGAAACCTAACAAACACCACATACATGCAGATATCTTAGGACTAAAGAACATTATCTACGGAGAACCTCCCGAAGTGATTTGACTGTCCTCTAATGAGCCACTGTTGGCTACAGGAAAGAGAATAAATCTGTCTTGTGCTAGGTCAGTACCAGGTTATTTGCACCAGAAGCACTAAGTTTTCCCAGCTATCTCTCTTGGTTTCCACCTGGAACTTACACCTGATCTGCTTAGATACGAAACAACATTAATTTTTTGTCTTATTAAGCAGGCCACAAATATTGACAGATGCTGAGTACATTCACTTCTCTGAAAAGAATAAGGACAAACCCAGAAAAGAAGTCTGAATCCCACTAGCTGTTGGACAGACAGTAAAACAACAACAACAAAAAAATCTGTAAGTAGTCTGATATTTGGAGCAGAGGAATCGTAGAAAAATAATTACAGGGTTAATCTTGAGCGCAGAGCCTCCATATGTCTAGGATAGAACAAAGTCTTTCTTTTCAGAATAGCAATGTACTGGAAATAAATTTATTTCCCATCTTCTAATGGGAACGAAAAGTACTCATAAGAATCCTTAAGGGACATATGATAGGGCAAGGAGAACATTTTGGTATGAATGCAAATAGTAATATCTAGTAATTCAGTCTAACAGTGACAAAAGAGGACACAAGAGCTTCCAAAGAAAGTGCTAGTCCAGGGGCAATTCCTTGCCAGGCTTGTAAACTGCTGAAGTGCAGACTGAGTGCTATGAATAGCAGCAGTCAAAAAAGTCTGATCATTTTTGTTATATATAATGCTCATCTTAACATGATAATGCAATTGCTTGTGTTGAAACCTGCTTCAGTTTTTGGTTAGCCAGAGGTAAATAAATTAACGGGAAGAAATTGGTCAGCTTGTAGTCTTTCTCAGTATACAGACCACTCACTCTGTTAAATGTACCCAAGATGCAAACTCCTTTAATTCACAGAACAACACTACAAATGATGAGTTTATGAATGGTCACTGCAAAGTTAAAGATGTAACAGATCTTATAGCCACACCTACTGCAGCCTCTTATGTTATTTTCACTATCAGACACGTTTTCAAGTACATTAATAAGAATTATCTTTTGTTGTTACAGTCTGTTAGAGGGATGACTCCATCTGTGTCAAAGTTCTGTTTAAGCAAAAAACATCCTGGGACCTAAGCAGTCTGTGGTCAGAACATATCTGAAGAGCATAATATTCTCTCAATTTTCCCTTTCTCTCTAATTTTCTTGAAATTGATACTAAAATTTCAGTGCAACTTCCTCCCCAAACTGCCAGACCAAAGCTTTCTAAGTAAGATGTCAATTGAAGCACTTGAACCCTGAGGATGACAACTCCTTTTTTCACTCTGTGACTAGTGCTGCAGTGATGAATGTCCAGCACATAACTTTTGCTGGATCTGACCAATTCACATTTATGGGGAAGCCTTTTCAGCAGTTCTAAAAATCCAGTATGTCATGCTGATTCGATACAAACCAACTTGCAGTCTGTAAGTCATGAAAAGACCAACCACACCAGGGTCTCTTGATACTTTTCTTCTTCCGCTGACACATACTTAGTCTGCTCTGAACTTCTCTCCCCTTCCATGTGAGTGCCACACATATCTTGGAGTACAGGATACACACTACTGAGCTACAACCTTAATCTATTTATTAAACATAATATAATGATACATTTGAGTAGAAATTCTTCACAATAACTGTAAAGGTGACAATAAAAATATGAAAGAGAAAATGCCAAAAGCAAGGTTGTTCAGGAAGACAATTACATTATCTGTATGGCTTCAGTTAAACAGTAATTGGCTTCAGTTAAACAGTAATTAAATGACTGTTCTTTAGATAGCATTAACAAAGTTATTACATTTTCTAATGTGAATGTTGATTTTCTTCTTTAAATTAATCTCACAGAGTTGTTATTTTAAACTCTCTTCCCTTGGATTCTACTTACTAAATTCAGAACAGAATGTTCTGAAACTCTCAAAATATCACACAAATAGCCTTATTTAAAGATCCAGGCCACAATATTAAATAAGCAAATCTCTACTTTTTGAGGTAAAGAATAACTGAAGGAAGCACACATCTGAAAAACTCTTTGCCAGAGATTTACATAGTTACCAGAAAACACCAGGAAGTTCAAGAATGTACTTCCTGGACTTAATTTTTGTTTTGAACTCCCAAAAGAGCATCTCAACAAGCTAGCCCACTAGTAGTATACAGGATAGGAAAAAAAATTCATCTCTTCTCATTTTAACACCATTAAATAAAAAATTCTTGTTCTTTGAGAGTAAAATGTATTTTAGATCAGTTGAAAAATCTTTTCTCTTGAAGAAAAATCACAAAACTTTCACAAAACAGGTGACAGAACATGTCCTTGTCTAAATCTCAAAATGAGCATACTATAGTCGTGAGTTGTATGGGATTTTGATTTTTTTTTTTTAAAACTAGATACTAGAATCCACTATGGATCACTACGTGCTTTAACTTCTACATCACTTATTCAGGGAAGATAAGGAATTTCATTATTTTTCAAATGAAGTTTAATGAAGAAAAGATACTGAGAAAACTTAACTGTTGATATGAGTTTGTCAGTAGCCTACAAAATCTAATCAGGCAACTTCTAAAGTTTATAAAAATAAGGTTTTTTTTTTAAACAGAGAGGATCCAGATATAAATTAGCTTTTTATATGAAACAAACCGTGCTTATTCTAAAAACAGGTGGCTGAGATCATGTTATCCATACAGGAACAAAATTATGTCTGGACACTTTCTAGATGGAGAAAAAAAGACCTTTTAAAAATATTCTATATGACTTCTTACTAGGGGCATTAAAATACCATTTAAAGCCTTCCACAAATTCTGCTACAGTCATGAGATCACTTGACATTGTTTCTTCCTAACATACTCCAAACCACAAGACCCGATATCACTATGCTTCACCGTTCATAATCAAACCTTTCAGTAACAAGAGCTCTCATGTTTCAACAGATTTCAGAAAGAGGTCTAACAAATCACTACGTGAGGGAACAAAGTCACACTTCAGTTCATCTATATTATTCTGTATGAGTTGTCAAAGTAGTCGCCACACATTTGTACCTGCTTTTATAAGGTAAGTTTTTCTCAAGTTCCCATGATTTCTTTGATTAGTGATTTTCTGAAACTGTGAAACATTCTTAATTAACAAAAGCATCACTGAACTTGTGTATGACTGAACTTTATTGTGCATGCTGTCAGGTTACAACAAAACATTAGTGTACAAAATAACACTGATACCAACTACTCCATTGCATTTAAATTTTCTCTCAGGTCTAAATTCTCTTTTTCTTTTGGATAGTGACCATTTCTTTGACCACAGGACCACATGCAAACAACAAGGCAACCTGATATGGTATTTATTTTGCAAATCAAGGGCAATAAGATTCTAACTCACTGCAATATTGTGTATATGATTATGAATGAATGTAATTAAGCATAACATTATAGGAATTTTTAAAGTTTCTCAGAGGAACCTGTATGATTTTAGTCACTAATCTTTCCCATTTAAGCATTTAAGCATCACTTATTAACACAAGATAAAAGATTATCAAGATAAAGGATTTTACATCCTTTGTTCCTCAGCATCTTGCTTTCCAATTCTGCAGTAAAACTGCATCTTAGCTGTTACCACTCACACACGTTTTCTCCTACACATGAGTCTAACACAGTCATGCAAGAAAACTCAATGATTTTAAGTAATTACTGTGAAGCCAAATAATATATATACACACCTGTCTCAATTTTAGGCTTCAAGCTAATTTGCAAATAACTCCCGTAACACCACATGGATGATTTAGCATGGTACCTAGGAAGTACTTTTCTACAGAGCGACTGACCACTGAAGACCATGGTTATTAGGCTTAGCCATCCATCGTAAGTCAAAACAAGTTTCCTTTTACTACGTATCGCACCTGCATTCCTATCCTTATTCACCAGAAGTAGTGAGCATGAAAAACTACTATTTGAGGCAAATAGGGCAGAAAGGGAAGAAAAGGACTTAATTTTAATGATCCACAGAAATCATGGGAGTCAAACTTCAGAAAAATGGATATTCAAAGAGAAATTTAAGGCTAAGACAAGGACACTTCTAGTTTCTGGTACTCAGTTCCCCAGAACAATTTGATAGATTTCCTGTTGCTGTTGTGCAACCAGCATTCAGCTGTCAAAAAGATGACAGCATTAATGACAGAGAGTTATCTCAGTAGCGTGCATCTTACTGCAAAATCTGAGAAACACTCTGCAAAATGTACCTAGAGCCAAAGCAGCTAATGTTGCAAAAAATAAAACTGTTCAACTGCATATTCCAAAAAATGAAAGAGAAGTTTGCAACTGACATTCATAATCCACTGTATATTACTACAGGACAGCTAAGTAAATGACAGTCTGCAGAGTTCCAAACCTCTATAAGCATCAGCAACTCACTCATCTAAACAACTTACTGAAGCAAAGCAATGGGGGAAAAGGGGTTTCTCAGGTCCTCTTCCCCTGCATGCAACAAGTCAGCTTGCAAACATCCTTTAATATTCTTTTTCCACAATTACATATAATTTAATTTATATATGTTTACATATATTTATTTTATAAGACTATTTATTTATAACAATATATTTATATAAAAGATAATACTTTAAAATATAGCCAAGATTTAAAAATTTAAAAACATCTGTGGCAATAGTTTATAGTCAGAGATCATTTTTTTCCAACCAAAATCTACTATGAAGGAGGTTTCATGCTAAAAAATGAATCATATCTTAAAATTAAATATATGTGAAGACAACACTGAATTTCAGTATTTACACAGAAAACTATGTGATTCAGTGCTACTTAAATGGTACACAGACAATTCTGCCCTCTCTTCTACCCTGAAGCAGTGGTTTATAAAGATTTATGAAGAAACAATACGTGACAGAAGAACTCCCCAGAACAGAAACAAGGGCTGACACAAGGGACTAACACATTCTGTAGAGAAGATCAGTTTGGAGTAGAAAGAGGAATCAGATCCACCCAACTACTGCAGGAAATTTAGGCAGCACACCACAACATTGCGTCCAGGTGCCACTAAAAGCAGAAAGCTTCTAGGGCAAACTGCAACACCAACTAGACATCTGCTTTTTCTACCTCCTACAGGGGCACTGCAGTGAGTTTCTAACTTTTGATCTTCTGTCTGTTGCCAACTTTGACAAGATTTGTAAGAGCTTGTTATCCTCTCCTCCAAAAGCTTTCTATATCAAATATCTCAGTCTGTTCAAAAATTACTGAACAGCATCCTAATTAAGCTTAACTTTTGTGAAAAATACCACTTAAACATGAGATTTAAAGACAGTAAAAAGAAAGTTTGAGGGTTTTAAACACCTTAAAAAACCTGAAGTCTTCCTCCTTCTATGCAAGAATCTTACTGGTAACACAGAGACAAAACAATTCCCCGAAAGTTTCATGAAGGTACTTTAATGACTTTTCAAAAACGTAAGGCTTTGCTCAAGTGCTTTAGGACAACCTGACATTGCTTCGGTACTTTGAGACAGAAGTTTTCCCAGCTGGTAGTATCTTTCATTAAACTGGAAGACAGTTTTCTTTTTATTACTTTGTTAAACATAGGAAAGAGCTACCACAAATACAACACAGAAATGCAGCAACAACATAAAAATCAACCACCGAGCTACAGTCTCACAAAGTCTAGTCTTGCAAAACCAACTAGAGGTTTCAGTCAAAGCAAGGCAATGCCTCTGGTTGTTATGAATGCTGTGACTTCAGACGGAAAGAAAATGTAGTCAAATTTATTAGGCATTCTAAAGAAGGAACTGGAATCAGGAAAATAACTTGTTATACTACTGTTAAGGCAAGAGACCCTTTCAAAGAACCCTGATTTTCAGCATCACTGAAAAAACAGTCAAAAAGTGAAGTGTATTTAGGATGAATGTTCAGGAACACTTCTCTGCAAATGAACACAAGCAGTTCCCTGCATACTGAACCTTAGAGCAAATAGATAACTGAAAGCTCAAGTGCCAACTGCGCTGCAGAGTGTCAGATGCACTGCACTGAAACTAGTAGTAGATAGAAGAAATTGAGGTTTTAAAGTTTATTTTTATGGAACTTCTCCCTCTACCTGATCACCCCACCCCAACTCTTATGTTCTTCTACAGCTGATAGCTACAACAGAACGTGGCCCGGGTCTTTTTTCCAACTCTTCCCCTTAACTCTGAAATAGGGATAGAACTAGAAACTTGTCTGACTAGAGGAGCTCAACACCTGACAAACTGTAACAAAAAAAAAAACCCATCCCACCCTCCCCCCCCCAAAAAAATAAATAAATTCAAATGCCTATCTTACACACTTCTGCCATATGGGAACTAAAATACTGGTCTCAGGAAGTGCGTTTTTTAGCATCTCGCTTCAATTTCTGTATATTACCATGGAAATAGTAATAGCTTAATCTTGAAAGGACAGAAGGAGGCTGACATGAAAAAATGCAAACTAAGTTTCCAGCACTCCATTTGATTTTTTGGGGGTAGGTGTGGGGGTTTTTTGGTTGTGTTGTGTGTCTTTTGACTACAGTTTAGCTAGCTTACATATTTTACACTTGACTAGAAGGTTCATGAGTGTCCTTGAAGTAAACATTTTCGCTATGTGAAACATGGCCTTTACACTGATCAAGATAAAAGTAAATACACCTCTGAGCACAGGAGGGATTAGTTAACAGGTACATACATGGAAAATCCTTTCAACAGAAGGAAAGATAGCTGACTATAACTAGGTTAAATTGTATAGTATTTGATAATTTATTGAGAATAAAAAAACATTGGCAAGGTGATTAAAGGTTATTATCAGGAAAAATGAGATTCGTAAAACATTTTTAAAGACATTTTTACAGTAAGACTAAATATAAGACACAAGCCTTGGTTTTATAATAGCCTGTGGGTAGATAGACTAACCAATACAAATTTGTTTATTAAAGATGTGAAAACTGTAACTTTGTTAATGTCTTCCATCAGGCAAGGATCAACAAAGCTATATATTATAGAATCACAAACGAAGGGCCATGTAAATCTCGATCCAAACCCTGCAATCTTCTGTAACATTATGTATACAGTTTTAAAGGGACAACAGTGTCTCTTTTTGGTTCAGAACAAACTGAAGAGCTTGATGTTTTCATCAGTTACTTCCTGATGACCAAAGAAACAAGACAATCAAGGCCCATATTTCTTAAACTTCAGGATTTTGCTCAAGGGAGAAGCGGTCACACCACCACTTGAAACTACTGTATAATTAAGAAAAGTCAGACTTGTGCCTGACATGTATCCCAAAGGCTTTTTTGGTGGGATGATATTAACTGATCATTGTCTCGACAACAAAATGGTACCAGTGTGCCAATGTAGACTAAGTGTGCTTGTCAGGATAACATGGTTTACCAATGACCAGCTGATCAAGGTATATGAGACTGTTATTTGATGGCAATAGTATTAAACATCACTGGAAACTCCATTCGTAAGGATGGATGCATACAGAAATTCATATAACTATATCCCAAGCTAACCTAAGCATGTGCTAAGATGCTATGTTTCTCAAGAGACTGAAGATGTCCAGAGCTTATTCTTTTGATTAAAGTGTCATGACAAGAGCAAAATACTCATTATAAAAGTCATTTTGTTATGTCGTCCTGACTACTTCCAAAGCTACTATGCTACAGCATATAAACAACTTTAAATTATCCATTAAAATCACTGACCAATGAAAAAGCTGGTTTTCAACATTGTTTATTCTTGAAATTAATATTCCCCTTAGAACACAACATCCCATTCCATATACAGCTAGATTTTTCCAATAATCACCATTGCCATTAAACATTTTTAATATATTAAAACAGTAAGAATTTATCTTATCTACCAGTACCAAAATCATATCAAGTTAAGTACTCCATAATTTAACTTACATTGAGGAAGCTATTGAAATCAGGTTTTGAATATGCTTCTTGCTGCCCCTCTACCCCAGGGTGGTAATGGAAGAACAAGAAGGTTGGCTTAGTAAAGATCTAAGCACCCTTTAAAAAAAAAAAAAACCAAACCAACCAACCAAAACAAAACCAAAAAGCAGGCTGATGAAGATGTACAGTATCACTCAGTTTTCTTTCTCGACATTTTCTGAACAAGAAAGTTCAGCCAATTAATTTCCTGCTCTATATGCTCTGATTTCTGACAATAAGGAATGAGAGGGGATAGCAAAACCTGATATTCTCAGAGAGTGCACCTGTATTGATGAAACATTTTTAAGACCACATACTCAAACAGGGAAACACAGTTTAATGTTCTTCTTTGAAGACTTAAGAACTTACATTTAATTCTTGAAGCTAATAGCATAGAAATGGCTCACTAGAAACTTCTTTCACCTGGCAATTTTGAGCAAAGATGAACTGCTTCCCCTTCTCACTGTCTAGAAGTAATGATAAAGTCATGCCTTGTTGCTCACAGAGCAAGCAGAAAAAGCTTGTTTTGCTGAGGCATTTCTACCAGGTTATTCTCTGTAGGCAACTTAGCTGAACAAGTAGACCGAACATTCCTTATGCATAAAGTACAGGAACAGTATATTGATACTTTATTTTTAAGCTACCATCACCAAAGCAAACATCTGTTTTCACCAGCATAGTTTGTTGTTAAACTGTTACTGTCACTATTTTGAATTTCAGTTTAAAAAAAAATGCCACAACTAAAGCAATTTTGTCATTAGAAGACTAAATAGTTTTCCTATAATTACTCTGAAGCAGCTGAAAAGGATGCCAGTGCTATAATACTTAGAACACTGTGGTTCTGCAACAACTCTCAGCTCAAGGCAACCTGAGAACAGTTGTAAATGACCTCTCACGACTTCGGAAAAAGTATGCTAAATTTCTATAGTCCTCCCAACTACACCCTCAGAATGCCAAGTAAAGAAGTAAAAAAAGTAAGAAAAACACCTGCATTTCTGTTTTTGTGGAAGATAGCTCAATTCTTTGTACTTATACTGCAGATTCCATAGCTTGCAGTTTTTTTCTTTCAAGGTGTTTACTGCAGCTTGCTTGCCAATGAACATCCATGGAAACACTGCATGTTATTAAAAAAACCCCACAAAACCAACAAGATCATGTAATGCGATCACCATCTTTGAGTTTCTTGGTATTTATATTTGCCAGTTTGCTTATATATACTATGGCTATTTTAAATCCTTTTCACCTTGTTACCCCTCCTTGCTTAGCCACACAACTCATTCTGCTTCTACACACACTTACTATTACATTAACACAAGCAAGGACACACACAGGTTATGTGTTGTCATGAAAATGCATTTCCTTTTGTTCAGCAATATAGGGGTAATATTCTAGGACTTCAGACTAAACACCTTCCCCTCCATCAATAACTAGCATATGTGATAGAGATAATAGAAGATCACGAGTGGTATAAAGGCGAATCAGATAATTTAATTTTTCTTAAGACAGGAGTTTGAGAACATTATGTATCTTATATAACAATTAACACACAAGTTATTGCAGACAAGTATTGAGCATGTAAAAAAATTTACACAGACTCAAAAAAGACAAATTCACAGAAGAAAAGAAATCCATCAAGTATTATTAAATATAACAAAAACCCAAAAATCCCACTTCTAGCTCAGGAGGACCTGAGCTGCAGATCACTGAGTGGTGGGAATGTACCTGAGTGGATTATTCTCGTATGCATCACCTGCAGTTAGCATCACACAGGGTCAGAAACACCTTTGACTCATATTCATAGAATCACAGAATGGTTTGGGTTGGAAGGGACCTTAAAGATCATCTAGTTCCAAGACCCCTGCCATGGGCAGGGACACCTTCCACTAGCCCAGGTTGCTCAAAGCCCCGTCCAACCTGGCCTTGAACACTTCCAGGGAGGGGGCAGCCACAGCTTCTCTGGGCAACTTGTTTCAGTGTCTCACCACCCTCATGGTAAAGAATTCCTTCCTCATGTTCAATCTAAACATACTCTTTTTCAGCTTAAAACCATTGTCACTTGTCGTGTGACTATAGTCAGGCCTTGATAAAGTGTCTCAGTCTTTCTTGTAAGTTCCCTTCATATATGGAAGGGCTACAATAAGGTCTCCCCAGAGCCTTCTCTTCTCAGGCTGAACAACCCCAACTCTCTCAGCCTGTTCTCATAGGATACATGTTCCAGCCCATTGATCATTTTCATGGAGCTGCTCTGGACCTTCTCCGACAGGTCCATGTCTGTCTTCTATTGGGGACCCCAGAACTAGTCACAGTACTACAGATGGGGTCTCACGAGAGTGGGTAAGAGGGAGTGAATCACATCCCTTGACCTGCTGGACTAATTTCTTTTTATGCAGCCCTGTATATAATTGGCTTTCTGGGCTGCAAATGCGTACCACTGGCTCATATCCAATTTTTAATCTACCAATATCCCCAAGTCTTTCTCCACAGGGCTGCTCTCAATCCAATCATCACCTAGTTTGTATTGATATTGTTGGGATGGCCCCAACCCATGTGCAGGACCTTGCACTTGGCCTTGTTGAACTTCGAGGTTCACACTGGCCCCATTTCTCTAGCTTGTCCAGGTCACTCTGGATGGCACATCCCTTCCCTCCAGCATGTTGACTGCACCACACAGTTTGGTGTCCTTGGCAAACTTGCTGAGGGTGCACTCAATCCCACTATGTCATTAATAAATATATTGAACAGTATTGGTCCCAATACAGACCCCCCAGGGACACCACTGATTACAGATCTCCATTTGGAGATTGAGCCATTAATGGCCATCCAGCCAATTCTTTATCCATCAAATAGTTCATCCATAAAACCCATATCTCTCCAAGGCTATTGTGTGGGAACATGTCAAAGGCCTTACAGTAAATGATAATTAGCTGCTCTTCCCTTACCTACTAATAGTGTCACTCCATTGTAGAAGGCTGCCACATTAGTCAGGCGTGATTTGCCCTTCATGAAACCATGCTGGCTGTCTCTACTGATCTGTCACCCATGCCTTGACATAGCTTTCAAGAGGATCTGTTCCATGATCTTACCAGGCAGAGATGAGGCTGACTGGTTGGTATTCCCTAGGGTCCTCCTTTTTACCCTTTTTAAAAATGGGCGTGATGTTTCCCTTTTTCCAGTAACCATTCCTGAGCTACATGCATTTAATCTTACACATCATAGTATGCCTGTTTAAAGAATTTGGTAGAATGTTTCAAACTCCTCTGCAAAGTTTGAACCAGAATGATAGTAATATCTAAACAATGTCTTCAGTCTTTGAACAGCAAGTCAGAAAACCAGTGACTGTCACACAAAAAGAGATAATAAAGAAGGAAAGAGAAGAGAAATCCTTGAATACAGGCTGAAGTTGGATGCAGACAAATAGGAAAAGGCACGAGAAAGCAGGAGGAGACCTGGAGGTACTGACAAATTGCGTAACTGCTAGTAGCAGCGCAATGGAAGTAGCTGGTCAAAAAGAAAAATGCCTTGGTAACTCGCATTACTACAGAGTATGAAACAGAAGGCAAAGGTTGCACATTTTTAAAGTGTCCCAGTAAGAACACTTGGTATTGAACTTCATTATCATTAATAAATGTTTTAGAGTCCACAGCACATCTTTGCAGAAGAGTTAACTCTCCAGTTCCAGTATTGCCAGACAACAGACTGTTCCACTGAAAAGAAGTCACTCCTCCAGGTTATTTTGGTGGATAAATGCCAAATTCCCCATAATTCAGGCCATGTCACCACACATCTTAAACAAAATGGCTTGAACTTCAGTTGCAAGGTGATGGAATCTGGTCACTTTTGCATAAAGCAACTAACAAAGCTTGGACTAAGTATGCATAAAATACAAGTAATGTTTTTCACTATTTTTAAAATTAATGTGTCTCATACCCTTTTATAGGGGACAAATACCATCATCATCACATAAAATTACTTCAAGATGCATAATTATAAATCCTACAGGTAGAACACAGAACTTTTACAGGGAAGCCTTTAATTCTCAGCCTTTCATTAAAGATTAACCGGTCTGTTTTATCTCATCCCATATTCTTCAGCATCCACGAATGTTCACATTCCATGCTATTCCTAAAAAAAATATATTCAAAGCTCAGCGTGTTGAGGGACAAAAAACTTAGCCCATCAAAAGGAAATGGTTTGACGAACTATGTATTTTTCTTAGAATAATCTAGTACTAAACCAAGTTCCTTCCACAGAGTCATTTATATTGTCATTTAACACATCAGGACAAATAGAAGAACCTGAAAATAAAAAGGCAAAGGATACCTTAGTTTAAGAAGGGGATGGGGGTCAGGAATCCTTTAAACTTGCATCTAGAGCTATCACAGCAAAAGCTCTGAAAGAGGCAAGGGAACTGTGCAGTACCTGCTTGTCCCCAAGCTCACAGGGGCTAAATTCAGGAAGTCACCACCTATTAAAATTAAAGGCTATCCTGTTCTACAGGTAATCACACATAAAACAACTACAGTTCATACAGCACAGAAGAAAAGCAATTTACTTTGTACAGAACTAGCTTGCTTAAAGGCCATACTGATCTCATAGCAAGGCCAGTATTTGTACATACCTGCATGTTGAGGTAAACACAGTTGCTTTTATGTAGTCCATTGCTTGATTAGCTCTTAATTAAATAATTGTTTAAAGATCTGTTTTTAAGGTGCAGATACTTAGTTTCTATCTTCTCATTCAGCTTTCTTCTGTACATTTACTTACCGCTTTGACTGACACTTTGTACACTCAGCAAAATTCCACAGAATCAGAGCGGTGTAGACTGGACAGGATCAGTCCAACCCTCCTGCTCAAGCAGGGCCACCTACAGCAGGTTGTCCCGGACCATGTCCAGACAACCTCTGAATATCTCCAAAGATGGAGAGTCCACAACCTCTCTGGGCAGCCTGTGTCAGTGCTCAGTCACTCTCACAGTAGAAAAGTAATTTTCCTCTATATCATTGATATCGAATGAGTCTTCCCTCAGGCCAGAAACTGAAAAGACGTGAGAATTTCACTGTTTTTCCCTGCTTTTTGACGACACACAACATACAACCCAAAGTGTATACTTACTTACCAGGAGCAACATTTGAACTTTTAAAAGAACACAACAAAAAAAATCCCACAGTCATCTTACTTGGTTTATAGTAGAGCCTACACGCCTTGCGATCAGAGACTTCAAGTAACAAAGGCTAAAAAAAGCAGACTGAAATACATTATTTACTTCAAGATTTTAATATTTTTCTTCCCAAGGTGAAATCTGTCTCTTTTGAAATTTAGAATCTATTTGATAAAACGCTTAACATTTCCATAATAATTTTAAGCTAAGAATGTTTGTTATTTGCAGTTAATTATTTAGAGTACTGCTGGCTTTACTGTTTCATTTACTACTGAAAACCTAAGAAAAAAGTATCTAAATTACACCGTTGTAGAAACAACCAGGAAAACTAATGTTCATGGAACAGAAATATAACACAAGTAAAAGAAGAATCATTTTGGACAAATACTTATTGTGATTTATTTCCCTCCCCCTCAGAAACTCAGCTAGTTTGATTGGTTGGGTTTGCTTGAAGGACAAAGTAACTTACTTTCTGCCCAACAAAGTCAGAGCACCTGATTCAATGCACGGGATGAGTCCTTCACTCAGACTTTCCCCTGACACCCTCTGGACATCCTCCGGAGAGCTCATTTGTTAACACCTACTACTACTGCTTATTTGTAGCAAATGATGCACTTCTGAAGAGTTCAATTAATGTACAAAAGAGTTCACACTGACACGCTTAGGTACTGCAGAAAAAGAATGGAAATACCAGTCTGCAGATGTTGAGGTAACCAAACGGTTTATTTTTTTAAAGTGTTTCCTGTAACAATAACAGCAAACCCCATTTCAAATATAAAACATTAAATCTGAGAAAATTAATAGCTCTGATCAAGACAGCTTATTCCTTATAAGTGGCAAACAAAGTTTAGACTTTAGCATGTTTGTATTTTCTATCTTGTAACCATTCTTCCCTTGAATACTTAACATAGCATTAAGGACTGAAGGTCATGCTCTGTACTCTCCACGCTACCATGTCTCCTGTTCCCAGAGTGTAGCATCAGGAAGTTTCACAGGAGTAGAGATAAATAAGAAGGAAATGATAACTAATCTCTCACAAAGTTTGATTTTTTTCCATAATCTCAAGCCTTGGGGAACAGAAATAGTACCTTATATACAAAGGAATATAGAAAAGATTGGAGGATTCACTGATGCTCACATAAAAAGTCCTATTGAAACAGCCGTAACACCTATCTGGGGGAAAAAAAAAAAAAAGTGAAGGGGAATTCAGTGGTCATGAATCTTAAGTTTAGTTAACATATGAACCCTGTATGACTTGGCTTCTCCGGGGCCATACTTGTGACTCATTCCCCTCCTTTCATCCTTAGTTATAAATCTCAATCCCTTTATTTTCCAGATGACATCACATGCAAAGATGCAGGTAAGATAACGGAGCAAGATATCAGAATCTTTTGTTCTAATACCTCTTAGTGTGTACTAAACAATTGTACACCATTAGTAAGCAGGAAAAAATCTGCATGCAGCAAGGTTCTTCCTGCACCCCCAGATCTATGCTGGTCCCAAAGCTGTCTTCCTACGATGAGCCCCCTACCAAAGTAGGAACTTCTGTCTAACAACAGTAGTCAACCAGCACCTTCCCACGAAGAAAAAATTTTTTCAAGGCAAACTAGACTGCAAGATATTGTAGCAGCTGGTCAGCTTCAGGTAACTGAAACTTTCTTTTTAACCATTGCAGCTAAACACAAATTCAAGATTTTAATTCTGATTATGCAGATTAACATTTCCATAACACTCCTCGAGTAAATCATGTTCAGCGCGTCCAACCCAGCTCTTAGTATTTCAGCATGCCATCGAGTGCCAAAGAGCACCATAGCAGATGAAATTCTCCCAATGGCAAATTTCTTATAATCAAACTATATTTACTCTCCCCAAAATATTTCAATTAAAAGGGAACTACCCTTTTCCCAGTTAAATATTTCTCCTCTCAGTATATGATTACAAAAACACAGATTAAGAGTCAATATGATACTAACATTTGTTCATGCAAACTGGACAGTAGTTAAATATGAGTTTTTTCTTACAGTTTTATGATCAAAAGCTGTGTCTATAGTTGGATTACTCTTAAAACAAGAGTTTATTGCAACTACTACAATAGAAGACTTTTACTTGTATGAAATAAAACCAAACTCATGTAAGCAGTTCTCAAACTGGCAGAGAGAACACCTAAATCATGTTTTATCTGAAACTTCAAAAGTTATCAAGTTTTACATATAGGGCTGCCCTTGTGGGACACTGCAGAGACCTTGCACAGGATTTACTTTAGAACTAAGCTCCGTTATCCAGCCTAAAGTCTTTTAATAGCTCCTTTCCCAACTATTAGACCAGCATAACCAAACAGGCATTTCATAATACATATCAAAAGTTCATCAACAAGTGCTGAGGTACAGTTACCAGTTGGTTTTATTTTTTTAAAAAGACAAGTCACAGGAACTACGCTGTGCATAAGCATACCTTATTCCACTCAATCTCCTTGCAGAACTCAAGCTTTCAGGGGAACAACTTCAGAAGCTAGTGCAGAATACCACAGTTCCATACAAATGCATGCCACAACACAAGATATCCCAGTTCACATACTGTCACTTTTCTCATTCTACATCCCCTGTGCAGAGATTGGAAATACTGCCTGGTTGGAAAAAGCTTTCTGTTGTTGTTTTTTAAACATATCAAAGCTCTAACAGCAAAGTCTTACATGCACTCCTGAAGCCTACAAGCCTTTAATAAGATGGAGAAAAAGATCATCTAAGGATAGTTTATCAAATACAAACATCTCCATTTCAATTCACACAAATGGTAATATTAGCTCAGTGTTTAGAAGTGTCACCTTTATTAAAAATCTAAATTTCAGTGATAAGGTAATTCCTCACAGTTAAGGATTTAACATTTATTAGAGAAAATCCTGAAAAAAAGTATTCTTGCAATAGTTTAAAGAAAAAAACCCCACGCCACCAAACCAAAACAAATCCAAAACTTTGTCAGACCACTCACCTGCAACACTGGTAATGGTAACAGGAACTCCTTGCACTTGAACACCTGCAGCACTCAGGTTGGCAACACTTACTGTTTGAAGATTAGGTACTGAAGCAAGCTGGGCAGCGTTCAGAGTGATGGGGGTACCAGCAACAGCCACTGGTGCAATCTGGGCAATGGTTGTGCCACCACTTGAAGACACAGGGGTAATGGTTAGCTGTTGGGGTAACCCAGCATTTTGAACTTGAAGATTTGAAAGGCTCTGCAGATTTTGAACCTGTACAGTTTGCCAGCTGATCTGCCCTGATGGTGTTAAAGTTGGAGCCCTGATGAGCACCTGAGTTGGACTCACTGCCTGCAGCTGAACGTTCTGCAAAGGCTGCTGCTGGATGGTCTGTATAGTCTGCCCTGACTGGAGCTGAAATGACTGTGGAGGAATGGCCTGGATAATCTGCTGTTGAGGCTGCTGGATCTGTATCTGCTGCAGAATGGGCTGACCCACAATTTGGACCTGCTGAAGGGAACCCGACTGATCCTGGACATTCTGTAGTCCATTGGACTGAAGCTGACTGGAGCTCTGGGCTTCAGAGTCTGCAGCAGTTGTCTGCGGTTCTTCAGTCGTCTGCTCGGAACTGCTGCCTGTTGTGCTTGTGTACTGGCCTGTTTCTGCAGAGCTTACTAGAGTGTCACTGCTCGTAAGAGATGTTGAGGCAGTGGTCGTAGAGGTGGAAGATGAGGAAGGAGACTCTGGCATTGTAGAGGCAGAAGTGACAGGTGTAGACGATAGCTGATTTCCATTGGAAACTCCACTCTCAGTAGACTGGGCAACTTGTCCCGATCCTCCTCCAGCTGCTACGCTGTTTATCACAGGCAACGCCAGGGTTACCCCACCAATGTTTATAGGTAATGTTGTTACAACTTGTGCCTGAGTACCAGGAATAGTTTGCAGTTGCAGTGGTATGGAAACACCAGGCCTAATTTGGACTGGAACTGTCTGATTTGCTAGGTTTTGAGCAATAACGTTCCCCGAAGCTGTCCTGTTTGCAGTTGTGAGGATAGCTTGATTATTCCCTGCAGGAATAAGCTGAATTTGACCCTGTATGTCTTGTAGACCAGTAGCATTAGATGGATTGATTTGAAGTTGTTGACCTTCTGTTGTCTGAATCTGTGGGATCACTTGGTATTGGACACTACCACTTGGATTTTGTACTTGAATCACTTGGAATTGTCCAGGGGTTGTTGCAGAAGAATTGCCCGATTTGGTTTTTGAAGGAGATGTACTTCCATTGTTACTGCTGGAGGGACTTGCTGCACTCGAGGCAACAGAAGATCCTTGTTGAGCAACACTGTTTTCTTTTGAAGCAGAAGGAGCAGCAGCAACAAGCTGCCAAGCGTTTCCAGCAAGCTGAGTTGTAACCAATTCTAACTGCTGTGGCTGATTCTGAAGCTGTACCAAACCTTGATTTGGATCTATAATAATCTGCTGCTGTCCAGTTCCTTGATTCTCACCAGGAGTTCCTATTTTGCTGCAGGTGGCTGCTAGCAAAGCCAGAGGCGAAGGCTGAGAATCCTAACCATGAAGAGAGAAAACAGAACGGATTCAGGAGAAGAGCATGAACCATCAGAAGCATTAAAGTTTACACAGGAAACAGGAAAAAAAAAGGTGCTTCTGCATAGAGACCAATGATACAGCTCTGAATAAGGAAGTATGTACTTCTGTAAGTAATCTTTAAACATAAAGCCCTCAATTATCAATGAATATGTGACAGCCAGGACCTCAACCGCATCCTCAATCCAGACTTTTTTTTTTCCCCGCCTCCTAAAATAAAGACAATTTTTAAAAATGCTTCTATTAATGGAAAGCAGCTGATCACCACAAAATACAATCAAAAAAACATGTCCAGGCAATAAAAATATTGCACCCAACCAACTACGTTTCATCCAAACCAAAGAAAGATGCCCTGAGCAGGAAATGCTGTTAGCTGAACATTTAATTTTAAATGCTAATAGTTTGGGCACTTCCCTATTCGGGTGTGTGTGCTTTACCTGTGAGCCTCCAGTTTTCCCTTTTTTATTATTATTGTTGTTATTCTCTGCCTCGGGAGATTTCTCTCCCTCTGTGGGCATAGTTTCCTCCTTCTTTTGATCTGCAAAAATATCAAGTGTAACAGGTTAATTATTCACCTTCATTTATACAATAACAAAACCTACGAGCATATCCTTTTTCATTCCCAGCTTGTCGCCTTTACCTCCTCAAAAAAAACAACAGCGCAAATCATTATTACAAAAGAACGAGTCCTAAGAAACGTGGTTTGAAACCCAACCCATGGGGGCTGGAGAGTTAACACCCAGAAAGGGGAGGTTTGGTTTCCTCTCCCAGAGACAGCAGGAAAAAACCACCCACAACCCTCCTCCTCCTCCTGCCCCCTAAAGCATCGACGGCCACTCAGTGGCCGTCGATGCTTTAGGGGGCAGGAGGAGGGTTGTGCATGGGAGGGAAAGAGGGAGGAAAAGAGGAATGAAGGAGGGAGGGATGTGCACAGGAGGGAGGGTTAGCGAAGAAAGGGGGAATGGAGGAGGGAGGTACGGAGGAGGCAAGTCGGAGGGGCAGGCAGGGGAGGAAGAGAAGAAAGGGGGCATAAGAGGAAGCAGCGCGGATGGGCGGAGGGGCAGGAAGAGGGGGAGCGGGGTAAGAAGGGGGAGAAGCAGGGAAGAAAAGGGGGAACCCAGGAGGGCGGGATAGAGGGGGGATGAAGGGTGGAGGGAGGAGCGGAGGGAGGGAGGGGTGTGCACAGGAGGGAGAGAGGGAGGGGGTTACATACCGCTCATCCCGCATTAATGCCCCGCTGAGGCGCCGCTCTAGGGGGGAGGAGAAGGAGGAGGAGGAGGCGGAGGGTGGGGTGGGGGTAGCGGGGAGAAGGCCGGTCGCAGCCGGAGCTGGGAGGAGCGGGACGGCCTATTTTTCCACGAATGGCCGCCGCTGGGCTGTGGCGTAGCTGCCTCTCTCTCCGCCCGCCGCCGCCGCTGGCCTCAGCCCGCCGCCTTGAGTGACAGCTGCGGGCCGACCGGGCGGCGAGGGGGAGGGCGGGCGAGCGGCGGCGGGGGCGGGGCCCGCCGGGGCCTAACTGACGCCCACTGAGCAGGAAACCGAGCCCAGCCGCCAGCCTCTCGGCCGCCCCTCTCCGCCTCAGCCCGGCTCCCCACGCCGGAGGCAGGAGGCGGGGCGGGGGCGGGACGCGGCTCCCCGCGAGCCCGGCCCCGGTAGGCAGCGGGGCAGGCGGAGGGGCCTCCTCGTCCTCTTCCTCCTCCTCCTCGTCTTCTGGCCGCCCGTGCCGCGCGCCGGGCGGGAGGGGGCGTGGCTCCCGGGGCGCGCGCGCTCCGGGGCGGGAGCGGAGGCGGCAGCTGCCCTCGGCGCGGGCGGGCCGCCCCGGCTCCCGCGCTCGTGCCGCTCTTGACAGCGCGAGGGGCGGGGGGGGCGGGGGGCAGGCGAAGGGCGGGGCCCGGCCGCCGCGGGGCGGGGCCCAGCCCGGCCGTAGCCCTCGGGTTGCCCGCGGCCCGCCGCCGCTCGGGTGCTGACTGACAGCTCGCGCGCGCCGGCCGCCAGCAAATCGGGCGACGGGGAGGGCGGGGCCAAGCGCGGCGGCGGCCAACCCGGTGGCATCTGCCCGCCTCGCGCGCTCCTAACTGACAGCGCGCGGGAAGCCGCGCCGCAGCGTCCCCTGAGGCACGCTCCCCCCCCCCCCCCCTTCTGCCGCCTTCCCGGCCGGGGAGGGAGGAGAAGGAGGAGAAGAGACCCCTGCGTTTGCCATGTGGATGCCAGGGCCCATTCCCCCGCCTCCGCCGTCCCGCTCCTCCTTTGTGACAGCCCTCCGAGCCAGCCCCCGCCTGCGCGCCCGGCCCGGCGGGGGAAGGGCGGCCGGGGATTTCCTCCGCACCTGCCGGGGATATTTCCTGCAGCCGGGGGCGAGGGGCGGGGACTGACCTCCCCCCTCCCCATTGGCTCAGCCGCGGCGGAGGGCGCGCGAGGCACGCCGGGATATGTAGTTCTGGGCGGAGCCCGGGCTCGGGGGCGCAGAACGGCGGTGGCGCATGCGCAGAGCGGGCGGGGGGGTGGGGGCGCTCTGCCCGGCAGGTGCCGCGCGCCGCCGTCAGCCGCCGAGGCGGGCAGGCGCCACCGTGTAGGCCAGGAGCGGGGCGGAGCGGGGCGGGGCGGGGCGGTGCCGTGCCTGGCGTAACCTCGCTGCAGGTTTACGGAGCGGGAGTCAACCCCCAGCAGCCTGTGGTGGGCCAGGCTGGTCGTCGCTGCATTAAAACCAGCGGAGTTTCGGTGGTGCTGTTGGTTTCTTGCGGTTGTTGTGCCGCCCGCTCTCTGGGGGAGCAGGCCCCGGTGTGCGGGAGAGCGGGCCGGTGGTGGTGCCCGCTCAAGCCGACTGCTTAAGCTGAAACTGGTTGTGGCTGTGGTGTGGCGCCAGAAATGGCGGATCTGCAAAAACTGGTAGTACGGTAAAGCCCATTTAACCCCACCTGAATTTGGAAGAAATTTGTTTGTAGTGCTACACAGGTGCAGCTCTGTCGGTTTGAATTTTCTATGTCACGTGCCCAAATTCTTTTGTCAAGTAATACAGAGCACCTACTAACCACAAGTCAGTGACCAAAGTGCCAAAGAATTTCCTTACCAGCTGTTCAACAGTTTCATCCTTCAAAGGGACGGGGATGCCCTCAATCTCCATCCCAGGCCTGCAGCACACCCTCTGGAAGACAGGAAGTGTAGAAAGATGAAGCTTGTCCATCATAGAGTAAGAAAATAATCAGAAATAAACATGGCGCAGGCATTGTACACGGGTCACTGGGAGGTGCATCAGCAGATGACCATACAAATGCAGAATAAATTGCGTTTAGATAAGCAAATGGTAATATCTCACGGTTTACAGCTCAGCCAAATCCCAGTGCCTTCTCCTAGGCAGTGCCAGGGAGCAGGAGGAGCGGGGCTGCCCTGGGAGGGAGACGGCTGCCAAGGCGAGCCCAGCCTGGCAGGGTGGTGCCTGGGTGGTGACAGGACCAGCCGATAGTCCAGTAGTCATCAGATGAGCAGGAGACAGGGCTGAGCTCTGGTGGAGATCCAGCCCCTGGGCAGCAGGAAGGGGTCCTGGGCAAGGGTGGTCAAGGCACCACAGCCTGCCTGTGCACTCGGGCCTCTGAGAGGCGGAGTAAGGAGCACCTCCTGAATAAGAGGTTGTATGAAGAATGGGCAAATGTATTAGCAAGGCCACTCTTTTTGTTAGTGAAAGACACGTGTTTTAAGTCCTAGGGAAGCTTTCAAACTTTCACTGGATTCCTATCTTGGCTGCAGGTACAGTGCTTTTGAAAATCTGGCTCTAGGGTGCAAAGAGTAAAAGCTGTCTCAACTCAGTGAGTGATTGAAGCAACAGATAAAAGATGTTGGTGGTGTAGGTGGTTTCAGTAGGGGCATGATTTTTATATATTTTTACCATCCACAGTTACTCCTATACCACCTACCTTTTTCCAAATTCCAAATGTCACTCTTGCTCAAATTCTTACTGCCAACTTAAGCTTTCTGAGCCTCCCTCTTTCACTGTTCCCACATGAACCAGTACCTACCCTTTGCACCCTGATACTGGTTGTTCTCTGCGGACTGTCACAGAAGTCAGCAGAAGTCACCTGTTGAGTTCCGTGGAAGTAGCATTAAGTCTGAGGATGTATATTTGTTGTCATGGGATTCCCGTCTGCTATTGGAATGGATGAAAGAAAAATATCAGAAATGGGGAAAAATTAAGCAAAAAGTTTTAATCACCACTTCCTTTCATGCTCAGAAGTTTAAAAGTATGATGACACCAGAAAAGAGAACACAACATGGAAATATGTGGGTGAGAAGAGACCCACCGAAATTCGGTGTTCCTGGCAAGACGTAGCTCAAACGTAGTATCATATGAGGGTGGCTGGTTTGCACAACAGCCCAAACTAAGAAAAAACACTTAGTGCTGAGTCTCTGGTGCTTGGCACCTCTCACAGTGTATATTTGTTTTGTTCAGCAACTTGTTTTTAATATTTTAATTATCCTTTCTCTGTATCCATATGTGCAGTTTTCTGTCTGTCTTGTTTATCAGTTCTATATTTTGTTTCTGGTTTTCTAACCTTACTACCCTAATTTAATTTCCTTTATTCAACTTTTTCCTCTGTGAAGTTATTTCCCTTGAGCTTGCTTTTCCCGTTATTTCTTGCTACTTTCTTTCCTGGTTCTAATACCCACTTTTTTCTCCATCTCAAAAATATTCTTTCGCCCAAATTCCCCACCTGTGTTATATTTTTGTTCCTTTTAAACTCCCAAATTATCTTGTATCTTATGTCACTTCTGACTTGCACTCTAAGCTGTCCTTATGTTCATTGATTTTTCACCTAACACACTGACTGATATTTTTAAACCTATTTAGGCATTGCTCTGTAGGGCATAGTGAGGCTCGTAATGCTGAACAGAGCAACACCTAAATATCTTTACAAAGAAAAAAAAAAGGAGGGGGGGGACGTGAAGGAGGAGGGAGAGACAGCTGGCTGTGTGCTCCTGTTTCATTGGTTACCCTCTCTACTATCTGCCAGCATTTACATAGGCTGCGTTTGGACAGAGAGAGACAAGAAGCCAGCAGCTGTAAACAGCAGAGACAGTAATGAGACAGTGGCTTCGCAAAACTGTAAATCCAGTTGAGGGTAGCTAGTATTAGATTAAAAATTCCACAGCCCTTAGACACAATACACTGAACTAGTATAAGATCACTCTCACTGAAGGTGGTGCTGGGGGTGAGACTAAATAAACAAATGAAAGAATAATTTTTATCTAGCAGGATTATGCAAGATCAAGTATCAGATAACTGCATTTCTGAATGAACGTTCTTCTCCAGCCCAAAGGCTCTTTTGCCAGTTCTTTCATGCTCCCTTTCTGCTCTTGATGCTGGTTTGTCATGGAACCCAAATGTTTCCAAGAAATCTCTTTCCCTGTATATACGCAGGTTTGGGTGCATATTCTTCCTCCTTTCTTGGGGGCCCTTGCTGGTATCTGGTGTTTTGTTGTAAACTGTCTTGGCTCCAACAACACTGAAGAATTTGATGATGGCATAGTGTTACTGATCCAACAGAGCCTGAACAAGAGCCACAGTGGAAATTGTGTACTTGGCAAGCATGCTCCTTAGGCACTGTTCCACATGATCCCAACTGGACCAAGTCAGAGGTATTTGGCCTGGTTGGATTCCGCGGAAAGCATCTATTGACAACACCATGGGAACTCATGGCATGAATTCTTCTGTTGTGTCCTTTCTTTGCAAATGCGTCAGCCTGGGGGACCTCAAACAGTGCAGGACTGGGTTAAGAATCCTGCCTCCTGGAAGAGCAATGGTAAAAATGAATGCTCCAGTTCTGCCTGCCATGGCCCTAACTTGTTCAGGCCTGAAACACAAAGATCCCCTTCCCTTCTACCACATCTATACCCATTGCACCTGCTTCTCACTCACCTGATGTTCTCCTAGGATGTTTTTTTCATGTCATAACTATGTGGTGGTAACTAGAAGAAAACAGGTATGTCTCAGAACTGAGCAAAGTATTTATTTAGTCCAAACAGAATTTATGCAATAATGTGATTCTAGACAGGGCCCATGCACTCCATTACCTTATCAACTCTGACCATTGGATGACGTTGCATCAGACATTGTAAAAGTGAGCTTTTAGTATAGGACAGAAAAGTAGAATCCACCTGACATTACTCAAGACATCAGACTTTATTTCTTGTCACAGTAACAAGTCACAGCCATGATCCAGGACTTTGGCATGTCCAAGGACACAGCATGGTCAACTTCAGGATATTCACTGATGGGCTTCCCCTGACTTAGTCAAAGGTGTGGTTTTTCACCACCCAGAATCACATCACTCAACCTGAAGGTGACATACATATCTTAAGGGAGTGATGATTCTCTTCTGTTCACTTTTCTACACCTGACCTATCACAAGTTTGAAACTAAAATAAAGCCTTGCCCAAAATCTATTTGAACTCAAAGAGCTACTTGACATTATTATTGTAATAAGGTGTCTTTGACTTCTTTCTGCCTGTCCCTAACTTCTGACAGATATCTGACATTCTCTGCAGATATCTTGCCTTCTCCTCTCTTCCAAGCCAGAGAGCCCCTATTGCCAAGTACGTGACATAACCTACCATCATTAGTGCTAAATTAAGCAGGGAAGGAAAAACCTTGGGATGCCCATACTCATGATTAGGAGAGAGATACTGTTAAATATGTTTTACAAAAATGTAGGAAAGTTGTGAGTAGAATCAAGTCTGACAGAAGATCAATGATTTTTCTTAGAGCTAGACAAGCACACACATCCAGCTACCATTTGACAACAACTTAAGCAGTGATTGAAAAGGTCTCAGTGGAGATTGCCAATGAATGGGCTCATGAACTTGGATGTTGAGGTGGAGTGGCTCTTGATGGGTCAGCCTTTTGATCTCACCGTGCTGGGAACTTGGGGGATCATAGCCTGCTTCTGTCAGCGTGGCCGGGAGACAGCTGTGGGACACCCAGACATCATGCACCTTGCCAAATCACCTGACAATGGCTTTGTCTTCTGTGGTTATCTACAACAGCTTGCAACACAATTACTCCTTCCTTTTGATCTAGAGCATGGAGACCTGAATATGTGGAGAGTACTTTTTCTCCTTCAGTGACCCTGATGCAGCTGAGAAAATATCCAAGAAAAGTCTACTACCACTTCTTATAAAGATGGTTGTTTTCATTTCCTAAATAATCTTGTTTATTGTTGATTTTACAGACCCAAGATGCTTCCAGAGCACTGATATAGTGGAATTATGCTTTGGGTCTCCGCATGAGTAGTTATTCTCCTCTACTTGTTCAACAACACACTTATACCAGCCATTATCTTACCAAACAAGGGCTGGACTTGTCAGAAATCAACCATTAATATTGTACTTCCCATTCTAGAAATCTCTTTTCACTGCTGAGCCACCCCACCTGCATTTGCAGAAGTGTTCTCACAGAGCTAGATGTGACACTCAAAGGGATCCTGTCTTTGTCATCAGTGACAATATCTGACTACACAGAAAATCATGCCTGATGTACTTCCAATTTTGCAGTCTCTTTTTACGTGGCCCATTGAGTTCAGGAAACAACGCTTCTGACTCAGGAATTCTGTATGCACTGTTTCTGTGCCCAGATGCATACTTCTTGCTCAGTCTGTCTTGCAAAAATGAAGAGGCTTTGATGGTGGATGTGGTGACTGGTCTGTGACATTCTATATGAGTTTTTTTAAGTTGTTGGGTACTTCAAAGACAGAAGCATGATCCCTCTCCCCTATTCCCTGCAGTGAAACCATGCTGGCAGCTTACAAAGTAGCACAGGATGAGAAAGTGGAATGTAGTTAAGCTAGGCTACTAGTTAACATGCCTATAATAGACATAAGCATAAAAAGGATATCCTATGCTCTGCGTAATTTGCAATTTGTGATCCAACTTTTGTACATGCTACCAGTGACCCAGTTCTGCACATATCTTGTATTAATAAATGTAAAAAATGCTACATGAGAGACATGTCAATAACAATGCCAGTTCTTGTTTGAGAAAATCCATGAATATTCCTTGGCTGCAGTAACCATGAAATGGTGAAGTTCAAGATCCTTAGGGCAGTGAGCAGGGTACACAGCAAGCTTGCTACTCAGGACTTCAGAAGGGCAGACTTTGGCCTCTTCGGGGATCTACTTGGCAGAGTACCACGGGATAAAGACCTGGGGGGAAGAGGGCCCCAAGAAATCTGATTAATATTCAAGGATCACCTCCTCCAAGCTCAGGAGTGATGCATCCTGAAAAAGTGAAAGTGAGATAAGAATGCCAGAAGGCCTACATGGATGAACAGGGAGGTCCTGAACAAGCTTGAACACAAAAAGAAAGCCTACAGAGGGTGAAAGCAAGGACAGAGAGCCTGGGAGGAATATAGGGAACTGTCCGAGCAGTCAGAGATCAGGTTAGGAAAGCTAAAGCCCTGATAGAGTTAAATATGACCAGGGATGTCAAGGGCAACAAGAAAAAGCTTCTACGGGTACGTTGGTGAAAAAAAGAAGACTAGAGAAAGCTTGGACCCTCTCTGGAAGGAAATGGGAGACCCGTTTACCCAGGATATGGAGATGGCTGAAGTAGTCAGCAACTTTTTTGCCTCAGTCTTCACTGGCAAGTGCTCCAGCCACACCACCTAAGACACAGAAGGCAAAGGCAAAGGCTGGGAAAATTAAGAACTGCCCACTGCAGGAGAAGATCAGGTTCGAGACCATCTAAGGAACCTGAAGGTGCACAAGTCCATGGGACCTGATGAGGTTCATCTGTGGGTCCTGAGGGAGCTGACAGCTGAAGTTGCTAAGCCACTATCCATCATATTTGAAAAGTCGTGGAAGTCTGATGAAGTTCCCACTGTCTGGAAAAGGGGAAACATAACCATCACTTTTAAAAAGGGAAAAAAGGAAGACCTGGGGAACTACAGGCCAGTCAGTCTCACATCTGTGCCTGGCAAGATCTTGAAGCAGATCTTCCTGGAAACTATGCTAGGGCACGTGGAAAATAAGGAGGTGATTGGTGACAGCCCACATGGCTTCACTAATGGCCTGATGAAAGTAGTGGCTTTCTATGATGGGGTTACAACATTGGTGGATAAGGGAAGACCAACTGGCATCATCTACCTAGACTTCTGCAAAGTGTTTGACACTGGTCTAGCATGACATCCTTGTCTGTAAATTGGAGAGACATGGATTTGACAGATGGACCATTTAGTGGATAAGGAATTGGCTGGATGGTCACACTCAAAGAGTTGTGGTTAATGGCTTGATGTCCAAGTGGAGAGCAGTGACGAGTGGCGTTCCTCAGGGGTCGGTGTTGGGACCAGCGCTGTTTAACATCTTAGTTGGAGACACAGACAGTGGGATTGAGTGCACCCTCAGCAAGTTTGCTGACAACACCAAGCTGTGTGGTGCGGTCGACACGCTGGAGGGAAGGGATGTGCCATCCGGAGGGACCTGGACAGGCTGGAGAGGTGGGACCGTGTGAACCTCATGAAGTTCAACAAGGCCAAGTGCAAGGTCCTGCACATGGGTCAGGGCAATCCCAAGCACAAATACAGGCTGGGCGATGAGTGGATTGAGAGCAGCCCTGCGGAGAAGGGCTTGAGGATATTAGTGGATGGAAAACTGACTATGAGCCAGCAATGTGCACTTGCAGCCCAGAAAGCCAACTGTATCCCGGGCTGCATCAAGAGAAGTGTGGCCAGCAGGTCAAGGGAGGGGATTCTCCCTCTCTCTACTCTGCTCTCATGAGACCCCACCTGGAGTCCTGTGTCCAGCTCTGTGGCCCCCAACATAAGAAGGACATGGACTGGCTCGAGCGCCAGAGGAGGCCACCAAGATGATCAGGGGGCTGGAGCACCTCCTCTGTGAGGACAGTCTCAGAGGGTTGGGCTTGTTCATCCTGGAGAAGAGAAGGGTCCGGGGAGACCTTATAGCAACCTTCCAGTACTTAATGGTGGCTACAGGAAAGATGGGGAGAGACGTTTCATCAGGGAGGGTAGGGATAGAATGAGAGGTAACAGTTTTAAGATGAAAGAGGGCAGATTCAGATTAGATATAAGGAATAAATTCTTTACGGTGAGAGTGGTGAGACAGTGGAGCAGGTTGCCCAGAGAGGTTGTCGGTTTCCCCTCCCTGGCAGTGTTCCAGGCCAGGTTGGACGGGGCTTTGAGCAACCTGGGCTAGTGGAAGGTGTCCCTGCCCATGGCAGGGGGGTTGGAACTAGATGATCTTTTAAATTCCCTTCTAACCCAAACCATTCTGTGATTCTATGATGCCTGGAAATTCAAGTCTACACACACAGCAGGTGTATGGGAGAATGTGAGGTAGAATTTTTACCCCTGAACTCTGATAGATAAGAAAAATGACAGAAAAGCACATTTTGTAGTCTCAAATACATTTTCTAATTTTGACTCTTCAATATGATACAGTTTTACTTCAATGAAGTTTCTGAGGTGAGAGGACTGAGAACACGAGCCATAGATTCCATTTTTATCTAGATCCAAGCCTCAGTGCATTTTGTGGCAGAAGAATGACCTTGTAAAAGAAGTGCACAAACAAGGGTACAAATGGAAATATACTAGTAGTAATACAACATTTCAAGTACCCGGGATTAGTGGCTCAAATGCCACTGAAGGATGTAGCTAAGAGTAGCAAGTTCTTGTTACCACAAATGACTGCTTTAAGCAGTAGAAGCTTTGCTGGCGCACAAGAGATTTAGTCCTAAGTAACAAATGAGATCTGATTTAAGAAGTAATTATAGCTGACTCCCTCTGTCACAGTAGCTGCAAGATAGTGAAGATTAGTGTAGTGATCTTAACTGCAGAAAGAGTGTCCAAAGGCATAAAGCCATGAAACCAAAGGCAAAATGTTTAAGAAAATAAAATCCTTAAAATGGACTTGCTAAATATTTAAACATACTGCAGTAGAATGGTAAAAACAACAAACATATTACATTAGATAATTTATTTGAGTAATAAGCCTACCAAGAATTAACAGCAGCCCCAGTGATGCTAGGAGGAAACATCATGAACAGTGGCAGCTGAATTCTGTAGCTGATGTGTGTATCAGAAGGGCTTTGTGGGGAAACGTAAAATTCAGGAGGCCAGAAATAACTCCGAAAGAAGATAAATATTTGGAATCAAAGACCTGCAGGCATCAAGTGATGCATTAAGCTGTCTTGAGAGAATGGATCAAAGTCAGCAGCAGATCTAACCTAACCTCTCTACAGATGTTGCTACTCACAAGGAATATAGCACCAGGGCATGAATTTCTTTGTTCAGATAAGAAAGGCAAGTCACTTTCAGAAACTGGCATAAAAATATTTAGTATTGAAATAAAAAATCTAATTTAAGTTACAAGTTTCTGTTTCTTTGATCCTGTAACTATTGTAGCTAGAATGAAAAAACCTGCAGGAGCTCATACTGTTTGCCTCTTGCTCCAAGGAGTGGAGAATCTCTGATGAGTGTTTTTCTAATCTCTTCTTAGAAAGCTGAATTGTGGAGATTATACCACATCTTTAGGTAACCTCTTTCTGTTCACAGCTATCCTTAGAGTAAGAAGTTTTTCCTGTCTTAGCCTAAATGTTTCCTGCTGCAACTGAAGCCAGTTAGGTTTTGTCCTGTCCTCAGTGTCATGAAGAACAATCAATTGGAAACCTGCTTATGAGAACCTTCTACATATCTACGTACTGGAAGATTGTTACTGTATCACCTCCACACCTGCCATCAGTCTTTATTTTTTAGAGCAAACATATCCTTTCCAATTTTCAATCATTGTCCATCTTTGAAAACTTTTTTTTTTTTTTAATCTTCTTTTCACTATCCTATTAAACTACACCAAACTAAGACTTCTGAAAGATGAGTTAAGAAGAATAATTACTAACCCTGTCTTGCATATGACACATCTATTAAAATCTCCCGGGATGAGTTTTTCTATTTTTGCATCAGTATCATATTGTGATTTATATTCGATATGTGGTTTACTGTAACACCCAGGTCTCTTTCTACAGTGCTGTTACTATTGTCCATTTTGTATTTATGCATTTGATTTTTTGTTGCCTCAGTATAGTACTTGGTACTTGTGTTTATTGAGTTTCATCTTATTGATTACAGACCACTTCTCCCATTTATCAAAGTCATTTTGAATTCTAATCCTTCAGCTCCCTTGCAGCCCCTTCTGCTTTGGCATCATTTAAGTGTGCTCTCCTTTCCATCGACAAAGTCATCAATGAAAATGTTACATTGTATCAGATCTTGGCAAGACTCCAGCAGAATTCTATATTATATATCCTTTTTGTTTGAAAACACAGTATAGATAAGTCTTGGAGTATTTTGTGCACCTACTGTGTAGCAGTTTAGCCCAGAACAAAATATTTCTGTACACTGTCTATGAGAATGTCATGTAAGATAGTGCCCAAAGGCAATACGCATCACTTCTACTGCCTCTTTCACTGCAGGCCTGATACTCTGTTAAAAAAGGAAAATGCAGCAGTTTAACAAACTTTTGTTTGCAAGGAATCTTTGCTGGCTGTTTCTTTTTCGCTCACCTTCCAGGTACTTTTAATGTGACTGTTTAAGAATTTATTATTGTTCTTGATGTTGAAGTTATGTTGACTGCTGATTCCTCCTTTCTTTCTGAAGATAATATTATATTCTCCTCTATTCAGACTCACCTGTCTTTCATGAATTCTTGAAGACAGTGATGGCAATGAGGTGTTATGAATGTTTTAATTCGAGAACCACTCCACAGAAAGTTTCTGAGGTAAATATTTAGATAATGAGTGAATGTAGGAATGACAACTCTGTGCTTAAAATGAGTATTTGACTCTTGGTTTAAGAAGAGATAAATTAAGTAAACATTGTTAAAGCCAAAATTTGCAAGACAGAAAAGAATAAAGTAGAATAACTTATCAGAAGGAAAATTATGACCAGTGTATTAGTATTCTTTGTAACTTGATCAGACATCTGCTAAATACTGCCAAAGTTTATTATGAGAACCTATTTAAATACTTCCTAATTTTCTTTACCAAAACTACATTATCATATAGTACTGGTTGCCACATTGCTTACTTGAAGGTTGACTGGCAGTAAGTCAGTGGGCAAAAGGAGTTAAAAAGGTGAACAAAATGTTAGGATACAGGTAGTGAGATATATAAATACTGAAATACACAATATTTACATGCAACCATCCCTTTTTATCCCTTTACCCCTCAATTTTCCAACTTTCATTCCTCCCCAGATCACCTAAACCTCTCACATTTCCTGCCTTTTGTTCCTCCCCTAATGATCCTATAGTATATCCTGCACAACCCCAAACTGCTTTTCTTCTGCATCCTATGGTGTATCCCACCCCTGAGCAGCAACCCTCCTTAGTCTGAAAGGTGATCTAGAGAGCTGCTTGCTCACAGCCTCTCATCATGATGGGTTTTTCTCGTGGACACTGGGGATGAGACTCTGCTGGGACAGCCTAGGGAGGGGCCCAGACAAGGTGTTCTTTCCTCGGTAGTCTTTGGTTCAGGTTCCTGCCTGCCACTCTGCATCCCTGTCCTCCTCTGGGCTTGTGGACGTGGGTCTTCAGTAAGCTGATGGCCCCTGTAATGGACCAGAGGATAGCCTAGCAGGATATCTTTTGGGTTCCCCCTTCTGCCACTGTCTCTCTGAGCATCTTTGTGGGGTGATACAGGTGATCTTTATCACACACAGGTGAAGATAGCACAGAATAGCTCTTCTGCTACAGATGGAACTCCAGATACTAAAAAAATATGGTTGGAACCTTTCAAATGTTACTGATCTTTGTTAGTGAAATTTAAACCTCTCTGAAAACACCAATTTGCTGTTGGCCTTGTAAGCAAAGCTGTCTCCATTTGATGGTATGGGTTGTGGAAGGTCCAATGATTACTTGAATCTGTTCTTTTATCTGTTTTAAGGAAAAAAATGTCCAACAAACCTGTGAATAAAATGTGCCACTTTATATTGGTCATATTTTGTTTTGGTATTTTTTACCTTGTTTTTGAGTTGAATTATGATGGAAACGTAAAAAGTGCTTTCTGTTTTATGAAGAGCTTCATGAAGATTGCCAAGATTCACCTCCAAAGTGTTAGAAGTCACATTCTAAATCACAACAGAGATCTTCTCTTTTCATCAAGTTTTGGTTATTATGTGAGAGAAAAAAAGGAGATTGCTTTTGGATACTCCTTGGAATTATGTGATGCTATAAGAAGCTGTTGCTAAGAAATAGAAGAATTCAAGCTTTTCTGTTTGGCAAAAGAATGTGGCCATGAGCAGCTCTCCATCTGACTTAGAAAAGTACCTTAATTTATAGCTGTATCTTTAAATTTTTGTTTTAGAACACAGGCACAGTTGCCTGACATCAAAAGCAGCTTTTCTAGGCTGCAAATTTGTTGTACTTTGCTGTCTTGGTAGCTGCACGTTGCAACAAGCAGCTCATGGAAGTGGATAGAGCCAGTTTGACACCATGTAGCCCATTCATGTTAGTTTTCAGATGAAGAACAACTGAAGAGTTTTAATGTCAGAGTTGTATCTCCTGTAACAGTAGATAACAACTCTGAACTAGTTAGATGCATCAATAGCCTTCTGCTACTAAGATGAACAGGAAATCTAATTCATCTCATGTGGTTTCCTGCTGAAATACATACTTGCAATGACAAATGTATGAGCACTGCAAAATTCAGTTACTAGATAGTGAAAGATATCTTTCATATTTTGTTGTGTTTTTTTCTACAATGAAACATTAAATTTGCCAAAGAAGTGACTAAGCTCAATATAAAATATAATATGGAAATCATTTTACTCTTTACCTACTTAAAAAATAATAATCAACATATAATTGAGAGAAAGATATATAAGCTTTCTGTTTTAATGTGTATATTTTACATAGTAAAAAATGGAAGATATTATCACTGAAGTGAAGTTTGCCCTGAAGCTTCACAGGCCACCTCACAGCTCTGGATTAAACACTGCTCTGCTGCCTAGCTGAGATGACTAAAGACCATGCATGGAGAGCCAAACTCTTTGGGTGCCATTAAGTCTCCCTCTGTGGGAATGTATGCATTCAGTCACCAGGGAGAGATAAGGGCAGAAGACAGCCGGGTAGTGGCTGCTGTAACCACATGGTGGTGCAGATGGAAGATTTGGCCCCGAGCAGCTAAACTGTTTTGTCAGTTTGACAATAAATTATACCATATGTAGAATTCCCCAGTCCCCGTTCCTACACTGAGACTACCTATTTTTCCTGTTTTGAACAGAGAGTGAAAAGGGGAAAGACAAGGATAACCAAAGTCAAACCTGACACCTTCTGTTTCATGTGACCAGCATATGCTTTGTGCAAAGTTCCTGCAGAGTCTCTCGGTAAAGCTGAGATGGCCAGCTACGAACACAATAAAGCAGGAAGCATCTCTAGAAGCAGAAAACTGGCACAGTGGAGCTTATGCTGGCTTGATCCCTTCTGTATCAGCTCATGTATCAGAAGACATTCCTGAGTTTCAACTCTTATCTAAAAATTATTCTTGTTTCACCAGAGTTTATAATCTCCCATTGATAGAAAGATTTCAGAAACATTTATGCTTTCTCTCAGTTTGCTTGTTCTTGACAATACTCCTCTCACAGTCAGAAAAGCCATGATCTTGCAAATCAAAGTGATCTATACCAATCTCACTGGTTATTGCAGCACTAGGCATTAGCAACTGCAGCGCTACATTAACATTAGTCTAATTAAAGTCTTCTGGTTCAACATTTAGTTTGATGTGCTGATTCACAACCACATACTTACCTGCAGTGGGTTCACATTCAGCTGTGTGATTTCACAACTATCTTTAGCCCATTTGAAAAGGTGCTCTTCCAAAAAGAACGGTTCTCCTCCTCGCCCCGGTGTGTGTCACCATTGACTCCCTTGTGGTAGTACTGATGCTTGCGTGGCCATGCAGTGACTCAGAAGCTCACTTAACCCAGCTGGAAAAAACAATCACAAAAAAGGTATTTTCTCAGCTAGGTCAGCAAGCTGTTTCATCTGCCTGTGCTGACAAAGCAGCACAGCCCCAACACAAAGGGAAGGTGAGAAGATATGGCCAGGCAGAGACTGGAATTGCACCTTTCAGCAGAAGTGGAGATCAGCTACAAGAGACATGAAACCAAACCTTCACCGTGGGATCAACTGAATACCTCTGCACCAATTTTCCCTGCTAGAAGTCTTTTCTTCCCTCCCTCCTTCATAATAGGCTCAGCCTGTACTTGTAGCATAGCTGAAAAGAGGTCCATTTTGTGTTTGGACCCTTGAGCTGCTGTTCTTGGAAGCATAAGCCACATGAGTACCTTATGTCTGTTGCTTCAGCTCATGTTTCAAGCCCAAATTCCACATTTAGCCACACTGGTTTTCACTTCAACTTGTATATAAGGACAAGTTGACTGATGTGCTAGGAGGGGAAACTCAAGTAGGAAGTATGAACTGGAGAAATTAGTTTGACTTTCACAGGCCACATGGGGCAGAGTTAGTCTAAGTTATACAAAACAAAGAATGAAGCACAGAATCAGGGTTGCCTCACAAGGACTGTGCATGAGACATGGTATACCAAGAGCATCAGGACATGTGGTGGCCTCGTAAGGATTTTAACGGATATCATTTGTATTTCATACAGTATGCGGATAAACCCACAGACATGTAATAGGGGTGAAACAATTACCATCACTTCTCAAAACATTTGTGAAAGGTTATCCTCTCTCTACAATGTTGCTGATACAGATATTTACAAGGAGAGAATAATGTTGCTTTAACTAATACAACACAGTAACATTGCCTGGAGAGCTGCTATGGCATGTGAGAATAGCTGCTCTAGTACCCTTTTTGGCCGTGCTCCCAGCCATTTCTCTTTTGCAAGAAGCTGAACTGAGTGATCAGGCACTGTTATGCCCTGGGTTTACAAGTCTCAAGGTATTCTGTAATTTGGAGAAGCTCCTTGGCTGGAAATTTCATACTGTTTAAAAACTTTAGGTCTGAAGTCTGTAGCTTTTTTTAATTATTATTTATTACAGACATGATTGGCCCAGTACCTCCCAGCCACATGCAGAAGTTAAGGAGGCATTTGGCTTCTGAGGAGAGGATTCTTGTGCCATTAGCTGTGGTTTGGGGAGAACCTGTCAAGGTTGCCATTAGCCCAAGTGCCTGGTCTCTCAGTTCACCAGAAAAAGACCCAGAAATCTGAGGAATGTGTCTGGGATGTGGATCATCAGCAGATACTGTGCACACTCCAGAAAAGAACCACCGAAAGTATTGCTTTAACCTGAACAAACCTGCCCTGCCTTCTGATCATTTTAGTCTATATTTGCTATTAGTGAAGGAACACACTGAAAACAACAGTCAGCAGTGAGTAGAAGTGATCTCAGTGACCAAGAAAGCCTTACTCCCCAGCCCCTCGCTCCCACCCTTCCTCATTCATGTGTTCCTGTCCCCTAAAGTTCCGTTTCTTCATTGTTGCAGCTCTGACAGTAATCAGGCTTTGCTGTAAGTTGATCTAACTCACTGCTGGGTTTCTGGGCTTGATTTCTGCTGTTTTAATGACTGCAACTGTCTCTCAGAAGTACCTCGTTAGCTCTGGAGCTAGACATGCTGTAAACAGCAGGAGCGAGTGGTTAGCGCTGGGACAGAAAGGAAGGGTCATCAGCTGTGGTGGGGTGTTAATTCAGCTCTCTAGAACTGTGAAACCATCCCTCGAAGCTGAACAGTCTGTCTTGCAAGCGAAGGCAGTGAAAATACCTATCAGTAAGGTTCTGTAAACAGTGATTAAGTGTTGCTGCAATTACTAATGTAGGCAAAAACTGGAAGGTAATGTTATTCAAGTCTTTATCCACTGCAGATATATGCAGTTGAAACATAATTGGAACACTGAGGAAAGCTTAAGCTATTTATAGTATTTAATAATTAGTTTAATAGTAAAAAGAACCCTGATTATAGTATTCATTTTCCTATTTAATTATTAATTCTATTCCTTAATTAATAATGCAATAGCTTATTTTTTATAACACCTTTTTTTGCATAATTCCCTTTTTGCTTCAGAATTTAATCAAGATTTTTCTGTTATTCATAAAAAATACATACATACCTACATTCTGAACAATTACTTGATATTCTACACTTTGTAATCTATCAGACCCCTGCAAGACTCATAAAGGGGATCTTATCTCTAAACACTTGTTCCAGGATGTGTGAGACACCTCTAATTTTTGACATTCTTATGTTCACAACACTCTGGTAGAATCAGGGACTTTTATTAACCTCAGTACAGCTGTCATATCACAGTAGAGAGGTGTTAAAGTTCATATACAAAACCCATATTTAAGTGCATGGATCTCATGAGCTGACTTGCCTAAGGTGGTAAGAAAAGCCTTTGTGGAACAGGCGCTGAACTTAAACCTGCCAAATCTAAGAGGATCTTCCTTAGTACTGGATTTTGTTGTCTCATTAAGATTGCAACAAAGAGTTCATTTAAAGCTGGGCTTAGAGTACTTTGTCGAGTGTGTAGAAAGATTTTCATGTGAGTTTTGGATATAGGTCACAGGAGGGCAGAAAGGATAAAAAGTAGCTGCTGATCCATATGACGCCTTTTATGACTAAGGAAAATGAAAGCTGTAAAGTTTTGAAAAAAATAACATCCAAGACATCAAAACCAAGCTTACATTAAGGAATACTGAGTTATGCTGAGTCCCTGAGGGACTGAAGTCAGGGAAGTGGAGGCATTCCTCTGAGGAAGAATAAAAAAGAGAGAGACCCCATAGATTAACATAGCTTTAGAGCAAGTTGTTAGAATGAAAAAAAAAAAAAAAAGAATCAGTTTTAAAGTTAAGTCTAAACTATTAAGAAATAGGATGCTGTTATCTTTGTGTTATGGGCTTACTTTGCTATATTAATGTTAAAATACTTCTCAGTTTCAAATCATTTATGAGTATAATCATGGCGCTAAATTTTGTAGCTTTATTTTATATGAAATCAATTTGGTGGAGATATTTACAGAGGGTTTGCATGTATTTTTTATGGCTAGGAAATGAAATTTAAAGTGGAAGTACATAAAACAAAGCAAATATCTTCTAAAGGAATTTTCCCTGACATGAAAGGAATTCTTGATGGGACTTCTAATTTCCTATGCTGACTGTAGGAGACCAGCCTAAAGGAACAAAAAAGTTGAATTCCTAACAGGTGACATACAAAAAATGTAGTAGATATAATATGTTTTATTCTGACATGCCTTGTTCCATGCATGATCTTCCCCAGGCCTGTCTGTACTGTGCAGATACACGCATGGATATGTTGATATAGCTTCTTGAGAATAGTCCTAAGGTTGATCTCAGGGTCCACTCTCAGGATGCTCAGAAGTGCTGTCCACTGGTAGCTCACAGAAGCCATCAGGCTTTGTGTGAACCAGCTTCATCCACAGCAAGGTAGAAAGAGGTGAAGAACGCCACACTTAACAGCTGTTGGAAGCCGCTTTCAGACTCATACGTAGGTGTCTGCCCTGTAGATCTTCAGAATCATGGAATTATTTGTTACTATTTTTGTCGAAGCATCAAGGTTATTAAAGCTGGACAAAATAGACAATACACTAATCTTACATTACAGAATATAGATTTAGTTCAATAAATATAGTTTCATAATGTAATAATAGGCTTTTTTATCTTGTTTTAATTTTTATTATTAAAATCTTATTAATAAAACTGGTTTCATGAAATGTATAGCAAATCAGTATTTAACTGTTGTTATTTTACTAGTCCTATGGGTAATGTACTTTCTATTCAAAACATTTTGGTTTTATTTGGTGCTATAATAATAAATCATTATTTTCAGGATGTTCAGAGTATTTGATTTAATAAGTGAAAACTAGATTTAAATGCCAGAATTTAAGACAGATAGTTTTAGGTAGCCTTGAAACAACAAAAAATATTAAATACATGAAACTGGTCAGAAAGCAGCAATATACTAAAAAAAAAAATAAAAACATGTGCTGAATATATGCAGTGGGGTTTTTTTGTTCTTATACTTGTCCAGGTTAATACTATTCCAGTGATTTTACAAAGACAATCTGGTTTTACTGTATTTGGTCTTTCTTCCTTCTTATCAGTATTATTCCTGGCAATATTCACACGAGTAAACATTGGCACATTTGAAAAAAACAGAGGATGAGTTTTTCCAGCATCTGTTTCCATAAGAGTCTGGGCTTTTCCGACATCTCAGCGCCCCCTGAGAATGGGAGGTCTTGCTCCTGCTGTGCACAGAGGGCCTCCTTGCAAGTGCTTCTTCTATAATCACTGGCGGTAACCACACAGTCCTTTCTCCTTCTCACTCTAATACTCTTCAGTCCCCTCCCCAAGCCAACCAATGCAGAATATGGTGCCTTTTTTTTTTTTTTTTTTTTTTTTTCTTATTCCTAGGCTTGTGTGCTGGATTACTGAGTTAAACAGGGTCACAGGGAGATCTTTGGTACCACTTATGTGGTGGGACCAGACGCTGGAGAACAAAGAAGATGGGAAAGACAAGGAGGCATTTTCCTTTTTCAGTGGAGATGAGTGGTTTCATCAGCTCACCCTGTTTAATGTAACTTCACCCTCCAAGTAGCTTTAGTGAAAATAGAAAGGGTTTTTTTTTTGCTAAGTCAGTTAGAGTGAAGAGAGAAAGGGAGGGAAGCTGCTGGTGGGACTTGTTCTTTGAGATTTTGTCAGTGTACACACTGTCAGTGCCAGCTCTTCACAGCAGCCTAACAAAGTTTTGAGGACTAAGCATGTCTTCTCCCAGCAGTCTCACAACCTACTGAGGGTACGGTTCAAAGCACAGTGATTACCTACCGAGCTGTATCTCTAGTCCCTGGGTATTACATAGCCAGTGTTCAGAGCAACTGGGAAAGTGAAATTACAGGAAAGCAGAACTATTTTTGAGTTTGTCGAGCTTCTGTTCCAGATGGGCTGACATGGCATGTTCCTTCCACCAAGCAAGCTAGAAACTGCAGCTCCTCCATCTCCTCATGAACTAGCCTCTCATCTCCACTCAGAGTGAAGGCCTGTATGGCTGCAGGCACTGATAAGGGTCAGGTGTAGGTCAGTGAAGGCATGAAAACAAGCTAAAGCAGAGCCAAAGGCTTCCTAGAGGGGTGGTCAATGCCCCAAGCCTGTCAGTGTTTAAGAGACATTTGGACAATGCCTTTAATAACATGCTTTAACTTTTGGTCAGCCCTGAAGTGATCAGGCAGTTGGACTAAATGATCATTGTAGGTTCCTGCCAACTGAACAAAGAAACAGAAAATAAATAAAACAAAGCATTAGTTTAGGGCCACTGATCATCCGAGACATGTTGGGCTGACTGGGGACACTCTTGCACAACGGGATGTGTAAAGGGGACCTGGTCAGGTCAGCCCACTGGCCCCTTCCAGCTAGCTCCCCTGCTGACTTCAGAGAAGATACAAGAAGGGGCTAGGTTTATAAAGAGACAGCTCTCTCAGGCATAAAAACATTAATTTTGTGCCAATGAAGTACTATTAAAAAAAAAGACAGTTTTGTGTTTTAAAGAAAAGTAACAAGAAACAGTTATTTAAAAGGATATTAAAGCTATCAAGAAGTGCAAGTTTCAAGAGACTGTAAGCAATGTCACTTGTGGCTATCAGACACCTTAAATATGTGTGATTAGGCTTTAAGGGGAAGAATAACAAGTGTAGCTTTTTAAAGTAAAAAAGCCAATGGCTTTTCAGCACTCAAAAGATAGGATCCAGTACTTTGGCATTTAACAAGAGTTATTTTTTCTGTGTGCCTGGTTGAAAGGAAGAGTGAATGAAGAGAGAATGATGAGCTCAGAACCCAGATCCTTCTGTTAGCTTACTGAGGTGGAAAAAAGAAGAATGGTTGTTATGAAGAAGAGATAAATTACAAGTATGTCAAATTACAAACAACACAAAAGGTGATTTTCTAATGGCAGATAGCAAAGCCAACCCTCCAATGTTTTCTGGAAATATTGTGTTTTTATTTTATGGGGCAGATGCTTCCAGACAATATCATAAACACTTTCAGTTATTTCTTCGGTGGCAATAAAACCAACATTTAATCATAGATATATTGACCTAACCAGGTTAGAAAATCACAAGCCCTTGGGTTGCATTCAGTTTCAGACTGCACTATTCATGTAAGACAAATATGAAGACGTTTTACTTAATTTAAAGTCATTCTTAATGTTGTGATTTTGTTAGTGTTTCTCTGCTTTACTCAAGCTAGGACATGCTCTCCAAAGTAGCCTAGGCTTAGACTAGTCAGAAGTTCTGATCATGGCCCAGATATTGGGTTAGACTCTGGTTTGCCACATAAGTAAAAATCTGTTCAGAGTCAGTAGGAGTGTACAGCTTTCTTGTGGCTTCCTCTTGTAACCTGTCTGTACCAGTCAGGCCAAATGCAAAACAGCAACCGAAGTCATAGTCATTTGGGGTAATGGTAGGCTTGAGTGGGGAGATGGAGCTGGCAGAAGCTGGACAAGGAAGTGATCTGGAGAGAATGAGGCACAGAAGGGCTGTGGTGACATGGCCTTGTGAAACAACCAGATTTGCTCAAACTCACCAGAGGACTCTTGGTAACCACATTCTGCCCTTGGGCTTTCCAGCTTTCCCTCAGCCAAAGCCTTTCCTTAGCCAACAGCTCTGTATTTTTACCACTGGAAGGAAAGGAATCCTAAACCTAACCCTTTAAGCACACAGAACCAGGACAGACACCCCCTTGGAAGGATGTGCCCTAACATTTCCATCTATTTCAGAGAGAAAACAGGTATCTCCTGCAGGAACTTCCAGGCAGATGAGGAAAAGAGCTTGAAGATAGGTAAACAATGGATTATTCTCCTTTAACCATGTAGTAGCATAGAAATATCAGAAACTATTTGGAATTTCCATGGTCAAAGGCACCATGTGGCCAGAGATGAAAATAACTCCTTTCCAACCAAATTTTGCAACAACATCATCTCAGCTGAAAAAGGAGCTAATATATTGATGGCAAAACAGGAATAATTTGGTCTACATAAATATATAACTTTAGCATGGGTGCATCCTGGAAAACTATATGTCACAAAGAGATGATGTATATGTGAGAGATGATGAATAACACTTACAAACATTTGTTGCATCTGCAGAAGCCATCTTCTAATTTTCTGTATTTTCCATGTATGCCAACAGCATGAACATTGTAAGAGTTTTGTTCTAAAAGGATTAGAATTATTGTTATTAAGTATCTGTTTGCACACTGTCTTATGCTTAACAGTCCACCACAGGCACCTCTGCATAAACTTCACTAGGTTTTACCTCAATTTTTGTTATTTTCCATTTATTCAGGTAAGAAAAAGATTGTTTTTTTCTTTTTAAGGGGTGGAACAGCTGCCATCACTGTTTTAATCCAAGTAGAGCAAATTTGGCTAATAAAAAATATAAACATGATGTTTTCTATCAACCTTGAGTCTGTACCTATCTTTGCACAGTACAACTGTATATAAAGCCAGCAGGTTTAGATACTTGGGCCTTTTATTACTAGCATTTACTATGTGATAAATATTTGGGATAAGAGCCTGACTAGCTTGTGAAAAGATACATATGCAAAGAGGTTGACTATACAGCTGTAATTGATTGATTGAATTTATAAAAGCTTTTCAAACAGACTTTAAAGAAATAGTTGCAGTGGGATTAATTTCTATAGGAAGTTTGTACGGAAATTAAAGATACTTTTTTCTTAAAGTTGCTGCCTAAGTGTTATCTGTTGTTTGACAACAAATCCGTGTGATACTTTATAAATTTCTAATGTCTTCTTCAAAGAGGTACTATCTTCTAGTAGCCTAGATCAAAGATACTATATTTGACTGTAAAACTGGGAAAGGCAGTCATCGAAACTCATGTGTGTATCCTTTCCTTTGCTGAAAAATAATCTACTCAATTTGTTATTATGCTCTTTTCATGACAAACAGAATCACATTTGGAAGATAATTTACTTCAAAATAGAAACATCGATCCATTACCTAAAATAGACCACAGTTTTAGATTCAGTCCTCCTCCCCGTTTTAATTTTAGAGTTCATTATTGGTACTAGTGGTTTTAAATACGTTGGTTTTGTGGCAGAATCCCACATACACGTGACTTCTGGCAAAAATAGCTCCTGGCAAAAAAAATGCAAAAATGGAGACCAGCCTAAAGCTAGGGTGAAAATATCTTCTGTGTACAGACACTAAGTGCAGAGAGTGAGTCAGTCTGGAGAGGGAAATTTAGGGAGAAAGGAAAGCAGTTCTGCAAAAAGATGATATTGTAGTCTCTAGAAATAATTTTCTAGTGCATCTGTGACAGTGACTCAGTAGAAGAGAATGAACAGTAACCATCACTTATGGCTTCTGGACTGTCCTCCTAACCTTGGCTCTAGAAATAGATTGTACTTGCTCTAACACATACCCACCAGCAGCCATCTCACCTACTGAAGACAGGCACAGCAGATCACCATTCCATCACAAATGTCAGGAAGGATATGTCATACCCACCTTGGGCAAAATCCCCTAATTGTCTATTAAAAGCATTTACATTTGTTCACTTTGGTTCTATGTGTTTGAATTACTATTCTAGTGAGGGAGCTACAAGTATGTGCAGTTATGCTGTATCTGTGGTGACAACATGAATACTTTTTATTCAGTTATTTTCTCAAATTTTGGTGATTGGCCTTTTCAGAAATTGCGTTAAGCAAACTAACCAGTTCTGGGTCAGAATTAAAAGAGTGAGATCGTGAAGCAGTTCAACTGTGCATGTAGAAGGGCTGGTAATAGTGTAACGGTAGTTCACAGATATCAAATTCAATGCTCAAAGTTGTTGGAAGCAAATAAAAGCTATTGGTTTCTTCACTGAATCTCCTACTCTTTCATTTTTCTGCAACCTAGTAGTCATTATCAAGCTCTGAAGGCAAATGAACAAGCTGGCTTCCTTCAGGCTCTAGCAGGAGAGAATGACAGCTCTTTCCAACAACTGTCCCTCATAGTCTTAGAGGTCATGTTACTGATTAACAGCCCGTATGCATTAGCTTCCGTTTAGTCATCTGAATAATTCTGGGTCCTTAGCGTGCATCTAAGACTTCAACTTTACTGTCATTGCCTAATTTAATGCTATAAAAGCGTTTGCCTCCAATGTCAATGTAAATATCATAATCTTGCTGAAAAATAGTCAGCTGATGTCAGGGTGACCTGTGAACCCTTGACTGTGCCGGGCAGCAGAAAAGGAGTAGGAGTATGAATTAAGGCTGGGAAAACCATAGAAAGGTCTTGCAAAGATGAAGAAGAAGATACGAAATGGATATGGTAAAAATCTATCCCTTTATTTTTTTCAGAAAATTCACAAGGTGGATGGAAAACAGGGCCAGGACAGTGGTAGATGTGTCTGAGCCCTGGCACTTTTTTTTTAGCAGCCCATGGGAAGAATTCTGTGAAGAAACAGGGAGCTGGTCAATGCTACCCATTCTACCCAATCTGTCATTCCTACAGGGCAAGCAGCTGCAGGGAACAGGATGAGGTTTACTGCAAGTGTATGTTACTTCTGCTTTTCAAAAACCAAGTTGCAGCGTGAAAGTCATGCAGGTCCCTGGAAGATATATGTCTCCACCTATGGATAGGCAGGTGATAAGTACTTATGTTAACTATAGCTGTCTGGTCTTCAGTACTCTGTTACTTGGTGTTTCTGTATGCACTAGGGAAAATATGGCTATAGACTTGTACAGACTAATTTGACAGCTCTAGAGGGAAGTTATTGTACTCCAGAAAATTCTCCACATCTAGGACCATCCTGATCCATTTCAGGTGCTTAAGCACAGATGAGGAACTGGGCACCCCACTCCTTTTAGCAACTCAGTCTACTGCTTTCTTGTTTGTTTAGAAACTACTTTTCTAAAGATAATGAAGAGATTTTCTACCTTAAAGTATGTGTGTTCTGATCTAAAACCCAGCCAGTTTACAGAGTTTATAGTGAAATGCAGTGGTTTCTTCCCTTCAATCTCATTCCAGCACAGTGATGAGCACCATAGGTTCCCATTAAATCCAATACAACCACAATGGCAGCTGAGGTCACTCAGCTGGGAATTGTCCCTCTTAAAGTAGATAAACAGTATGTTGTAGCATAATGTTCATATAATCCTTAGTACTTAATAAAACTGTAAATATGGCCTTCTGAAATAATGTCTTCTTTCCTGAAATGGCTGTAGTCCTAGAGGCATTATTTGACAGTCTCATAGTAAAAAGTCTTATTAATATGCCTGTGAAAGGAAGGTATACAAGAGTTTTAATGCACTTTGCCATAGGAAAATTTACAAGCTGTGTACCTTCATGAGTCACATATGTTGAATATAGTATTTATGATGAGGTTAAGAACTAAGGTATATTAATAAGCAAATGAGAATTACTTATGCTGTCTTTTTGCAGTTAATTTCTGGCATAAATCTGAAATGAGATCCATAGAAATTTCAACACAAAAACCTGAAATGTAAGATTAATAACCTGAAATTGTGTACTGCTATTGGATTGTAAGTAGAAATATTGTATCTTTAAATGTAATTGATTTCATTCAAATTCTGCATACATAAATGATGAATGTGCTGCAAGACAGTATTAAGAAAAAATAAATGGGTTAACACGTAGTGCAGATCTTGGCACACAATGTTAGTTTTGCTGTGACAACCTTAGATATAGGGGGATTCTAACTAAGGGATAAAGTTTGGATTTCCCTTTAAAAAGAAGTCATCACACTATAATTTTTTACTTTTAAAAAAAATAATTGCAAAAAAGTAAAATCTCTATTTTAAAGCACATCTAATTAATTTCCATCCTTGACTGTCTTTTTATTACTCACTTTCTGAATAATGACTGCTCTGGATATTGAAAGCATTTGTGAGAAGCAAGAAGAGGAGATGTGTGTCACGCCAATTGTCCATATTTCCATAATTTAGAAGCCCTAAGAGTCCAGGAACCACATTACAGCCTATATTGGTACTTTAAATGTTATTGTTTGAATTTTTTTCAATGCTGGAAGAACAGGTGATTTTTGTCCCATATGCTGTTATTTCTGTTCAAATAAACCTATAGAAACAGACACAACCAACCAATTGATTATCAGGGGCAGTGCTATAGAAATTCACCTTACAAAACCTAAATCGGCCTTCACTGATTCCCAAAAACCAAATAAAACTTTTTAGATATGGCTGCCTTCAAAAATTGCCTCAGAATTGGACATAAATGCCTTTTTGTCTCTAGAAGCATGTATCAGCTTAATTTGAATTTCTCCTGGATGCAATTTTATAGGCCTTGTTTTTTTCTATTTATTTTATGTCTTGCCATTTTCAGCACTATTACACTTGAAACTGGCTGGCTGAAAAGCTGTTCTTGGCTGGCTTTATTTTTATTTTTCTGTAGACAAAAAGTTATTTTACAACATGTTGGATGTAGGTCTGTACTGAGAAAGTCTTCTGAAGTTTTGTTTTCTGAAGTTTATTATAGAAGTAATTTTTGATTGCTATGTCATATAATTCAAGCTTCATGCCTGGCAAACTGACAGATGAAAACCACAAGCTCACCAATTAATTAGAGGGAAGTACCAGCAATCTCACTTTCTTGATCTATACCTGCCCCTTCGTGGCAAGTGATGGAGAAAAATACATTCAAGTATTAGCATATGGTATCATGGAGAACCACTACGTAACAAATATTTTTCATCAATATCATAATTATTAAATATAGAAACATAATAAGTAGGGATAGAAGGGAGTTCAAGGGTAATCTTACCTTTCTCAACATCTGAGGAGTCAAACTGTCACTTCACAGCTGTTTGCATGAGCTGTTTCAGGGCCACCAGTTTTTCAGAAATAGTTGACCAGAGAAGATTTTATCTGTAAATGCCGGAGGTGCTTCTTGTTGGTGCTTTTGGAGGAGGAGCTTCTCAAAGGACAGTTGGGAAGTAAGTGACTATACAGGATGGAAGGAAATTGAGCAAGTGGATCTGAAGATAAGGGGAGGATAAGGACATTGGCAGACTATGTTCAGTCTGGGAATATCACTTGGGGACAATATCATGAGACAGGAGTGGTGGCAGAGAATCAAAACAGTAACAAGCAGGATGGAAATGCATGAGAATGGTGAATTAGCACATGCCAGGAATGGAGAAACAGTCAAACGTGGACCCTTTTTTTTGGCTATATTTTCAAACTGACATAACCTCCACATTATTATTCAGGGTGAAAGAGCTTCATCAAAAGTTTAGAACTTTGGAGACTGCTATCATAGAATCATAGAATAGTTTGGGTTGGAAAGGACCTTAAAGACCATCTAGTTCCAAGGCCTCTGCCCTGGGCAGGGACACCTTCCACTAAACCGGGTTGCTCAAAGCCCCGTCCAACCTGGCCTTGAACACTGCCAGGGAGGGGGCAGCCACAGCTTCTCTGGGCAACTTTTTCTAGTGTCTCACCACTCTCACAGTAAAGAATTTCCTCCTTACACCTAATTTAAACCTACCTTATTTCCGTTTGAAGCCATTACCCCTTGTCCTATCACTGCATGCCCCTGTAAAAAGTCCTTCTCCACCTACTCATAATGCCACCTACTTATTTAAATGTCACTGTTTTAAGCACAGAGGGGAAAGAAGGATCTATTTCCCACATACAATAGTACTGGCAATATTGTTGGAATGCTGATGATAGATGAAGGTAGCGCGTATTCTCTCATCTACATTTGTAATCCATAGGGTTAAAAATCTGGGATGAAGGTCTCTACAGTAGCAGGTGGTAACTATAAGTCAGCATGTGAGGCAACTGACTAATGGGCTGTGTATATATGGAGAGAATAAAGTGTCTTTGGTAGCCAGTACAGTGTGTTAGTACAGAATGAGCTTTCCTTCTTGTTGCAACATTTGGTAAAAGTTTTCACATTTTCATTGGAGACTGAGGTCTTTATTTTATTCCCATGAAAGGGTGAAACTCCTGTGTCAGGCTGGTACATGGCAGATAATAACTGTACATAAAGCAGAAGGATGAAGTTCAAGTTGCCATGTCAACAAGCTGGTATCTACGTGGAAATGTAATGGGCTGTTGACAAAATGTCTTCTGGTTCAGTACCCACCAACGTTCCCCACTGAGGAACTTCTAATCAGTGACAAGAGGATTACCTCAATTGCACCCTACTGTAAGAGAACATACAGGAATAAATTACTGTACCGTATAGTTTCAGAGTAAAAAGATCTTTACAGGGAGAGTTCTGGAGAAGAATGATACCAAAATGCAGAAGACAATCAAAACAATTTTAGATGTTTTCTGGCAAAGACTAGCCTTCATGCTTGCGTTTTACCTTGTTCAAAGTTAAAAATAGTTGTTGGGTTTTTTTCTATGAAAGTTTTCGCCTCTTACAGTTCCAGGAGAAAGTGGCCTTTTGAACCAATTGAGAGGATTCTCCAAAGTCTGTTGCTCTGCCTGAATTTTGCAGGCAGGAGAGCCAGTATTTGTGGATAACCAGATGCTCAGAATGGGAAGTCCTTCCTGTGGTTTTGTTTGCAAAGCACAAATATAAACTGTGCTTGCCCTAGTTTATGTGTGCACATGCATATGCTGAAAGCTGTAAACCTGGCCTGTACTGTACTTTGGCATCAGGTGTTGTTTTTCTCAGATGTATAACTATGATACCGAAATATTTAATTAAAAAAGTGGGAGGTACTGTAGACAGCACTGACAACTTGCAAATATTGTTTGTTCAAGAAGAAATGGAAGTACAAAGAAGTGCCTAGGGAAAAAACTTGCAACTGCTAAGAAGAATGGTTATATTTTAAATATAGGTCTTAGTATGTCAAAGAAGAGTCAGATTGATTTTGCAGATATTTCATAGTAAAAACCAATAGGAATTAGCAGGATGCTTTGTATTAAAAAAATAGGAAAAAAAGGAGATAGATATGTTACTTATTAGGAAGCTACTAATTCCAGAAGCAGACAAGATTACACCAGAGCACCAATATCTTCTGCAGGTTTTAATACATCTTATTTTTGTTTTCTGGGGCAGCTGACTGAAAAAGAATGGGGTTTTTTGGGATGAGCCTATATAACATAAAAGGTTATGCCATCACTTGCTTGGGAATTATGTATGACAATATGCACTTACGTAAAGCTGAGTCAACATCTCAGAAAAAAGAAACATTCATTTAGTATGTTTTACTAAATCAAGCATCTATATGAGGGAATAAAGTGAGAGCCTTTGTGCTCTCTCTTCTATGTAGATTACCTCTACAAGGGGAAAAAATTATATCTGTGCCTTCTTTTTGAACTCAATAAATGCCCTCTGGGTCAGTTATCAAAGAAGAAGGGGACTTCTTTATAGTCATCTTACTAAAGGAATTATAGAGCTCTTCGAGGAGGTGACATGCATCTGGGTACCGTAACGCCCACATCAATAATATTAAACAGCATTTGCTATTAAAGAGAATCCGGTTAAAAATGCATTTCTTGTCTGAAACTCAGATTCCATCTAATCTTTTAGTTAGTCTTAATCCTTTGAGATAGTTTTGTATAGAAGCATTAGGTTTGCTCAGGCTCTATAGCATTTCTTTAATGACAGCAACTACAAAGAAGTTTTTGCTCAAACCTTAGAAAAAGATCTGGAATTTCAGGTATTCTTTTGGAACTTTTTCAAATCTGTTGTTTTCTAGTATTATGAAGTGTTCTCTTTTTTCTCTTCAGAAATAAAACAATCTTTTCTGCAGCTGTCTTAGAGTCCAGTTTTACAACTTCTCTTTCAGATCACTAATAACCTGCAACTGAATACCTGTCATGTCCTACCCTTAGTTGACAAGAATATTTTATGCATGCATGTGTGTACTCTCACACACGGAGAATCGTAGATGAGGAAAGTTAGTGTGGATCTAAAGTGATCATCTGGTCTGTCCTCTGTATGCTGATATATACATATGTGTGTTTTCATGTGCACTGTATTTGTGTATGTTAACCATGTGCAAGCAGATGTGGTTTTTTTCAGATTTGCCATTTTTCTGCTCAACTTTTTGCAGTGGCTTTTTCTGAGAATTAGTATTTTCCTTGTGTGTAAATAGTCAGCCATTTGACACTTAATTAGTAAACTGATTATATTTTGCTCAGAGTTCTTTTTCTTCAGGAATCTTATCTGCCGGAATATCAATTGTATGGCAGGTATGAGAGAAAAAGCCAACTAAATGTTCAAGAAGAGAAAATATCAGATCTTGAACATTTCCCCCTTACCTTTTGTTTCTTTTTATAACTACAATCACTTTTATGAGAATGCATCAAGCAATTTCAGTGCTACATGTTGGTGAGGAATAACACCTCTGATAAGGAATAGCGTGGTATTTGTTTTCTGATTAAGTACCAAAAGGAATTCTATTTTGCATTCTTGGGTCTGCATCGTTTATTCTTTTAAGTCATTGAAAGGTAGGAGACACTTCAGCTCTCCAAGCTGATCACCACAATGGAACTGTGAGATGAAAAGTGATCTGAATTATACTTTTCAGTTTAAAACTGTGTATTGCTGAACATGTATGCTAACACACACTCATTGTCCTGTTTTAAAGACTATCCAAAGTCATTCCAATATTGAGATTTTTAGTAAAACCACTATCAGGAAAATTGTTTGGGGAAAGAATCCCCCCAAATGAAATAGATTCCAGAGTTCATCTTCAGACACAATTATACTAATTAATATTTAAAACAAAAGTTTTCATGCTAGGATCTACAGAGCTGCTAGCAATGAATCCTCAGAGAGGTGTCTTGTCCAAGTGTAGCTGCCATGTAAAAACACATTACACTTTCTGTAAAACTCTGCCCATGTGTGCAGTTGCTATTGTTGCCACAAGAAAGTTATGTGACCATGACTGAGGGATATAAACAATACAAGCAAAGGTACATGGCAGGTAAAGTGTCTCTATGCACTTCTCAGTGGGAGGAAAGGAGGACCCAAAGACCTTTCTCTGCTACCAAAAGATTTAAAAGCCCTATTTCAGGATACCACTTCAAAAATCCATAAAAACTAGTCTGTCTATAAAAATCTCCTTAAGCAAACTATTTTTCCATTGCAAGCAAAGAATAACAGGCATGAATTGTGGAGTATATAGTGAACTGAGAAAAAGAAAACATTCCCTGAGAGCAATTTCACCCATAGATCAGCAGAACATATATTTGCCTTGTGTCCACCTTAACAGGATGGGTACCCGTACCCCTACCCAGACACATTTTTTCCCCCTCTGAAAACTTATTTTCTTGAAATATGTTCCACTGAGTGCTGGGAGCAGAGGGATGCCCCTGGGGGTGGATCGAGGCACTCTCCATGGTCCTGGAGGGAAAGAGCCTCCCGTGCTAATGACTGGCTCAGGACTCTGGGAAAAGACCATTGCTCTGACTTCTAAGTAAACGATAGCAGAAAGTAGGAGGCTTTCATGCAAAGAGTCTTCAAAGCTATTTCTGCTTTTCTATTTAGTAAGCAGATTTATTAATTTAAGGGAACATATGTCTCATTTCTTATTTGTTGTACACTGGTTCTGTTGTAAACAGGTTCTCTCCCTGGGAAAAAAAAAAAAAAAAAAAAAAAAAAAAAAAAAGCGCTTTATGAGATATGAATTGCACATAAAGAAAGCTAGCCAAAGAGGCCGTACGTAACAAATGAGAACAGACAAAGCAGTGGATCTGCTCTGCAAGTGTGTGAAAAGGGAGTTCAAACTACAATTGGACAATTTAGCAGAGAAAACAAGGTCACCCTCTCCCTCTGATTGAGGAAGTGAGCAGAGATTTGGGCAATAATGTACTAATTTTCTCCCTCACACCCGATATTGGAGACTGTCATTGTATTTCTTCTTTACCCAACAAAAAAAGACACCTAGAAGAACAAATACTTGGCATATTCCAAGGTAGGTGAACTCTTTCTGATATAACTGGTGGCTGTGGATGGAAAATTGAGCAGAGGAGAAATCATTGGCTGCTGAAAATGAGCTGAAACCTACTCTGAAAATGAGCTGAAACCTGTGAAAAAGATGGACCCATTTATGAAAAAAACTACCAAAATGATACCAGGAAAGAAAGAGAGTGGATGAAAAACTCTTTTATGCAACTTGGTTGCATGTCATGTTAGTCTCTTTTTTCAGTTTCTGAATATAAATTCTGTGTCCAGAATACTGCGTTCAGTCTCCTCTTTTGCTGACTTATGCTACCATCAACTTTGCTTAAGTTGGCCTTCATTCTGATGGTAAGGAAAATTTTAAGAGTAAGAATGTTATAGGTTCATGATGAAAGGTACAAGGTGAGACTGATATTTGTAACGAATGTTTATATATATAATCCTGAAATGAGCTCACTACCTTTTTTGAGTGTACAAGGTGAGATCTCTGGCTTCTTCTAATCTAGTGTTTATGAGAACAACAGTAGAAAGACAAAATTAATTATCTGAAAGTGCTTTCTAGCTTTGGACATACAAAAACATGCTATTCCAAGGAACTTTGAACTTGGGATCCAGTTTTCCCAAAGACATTCTCCTGTCTCCTGTCCCACCAGTGGTTCTTTGAGATTTTCACCTCAGTGTTTGTCCAAGTCTTGGAGAGGGAAGTTGAGAAAATAGACCATGAATTAACCCTTTGGTCCCTGACCTTTGTCACTGACTACCTGACATACTTGCTTGAGCCCACTGACAGACAGTCCCTTCAGTACACTTGATTCTGAGGGCCCCAGATTCCCTAAGAACTGCATCGGGTTCACCAAGTAGATGATTGAGATGCTTATTGTTAATCATTATAAAAGAGTCATTTACAATTTCTGTCTATGTGAAGTGTTTTATAAAACTAGAGGAGAATGTGAGGCAACATTTTTAAAGCCTAAACTGTCATAAATTATAAATGCTGATATACCCTGTGTTGTATAAAGTTTTTTGCATTTATTTAATGTCATTAATTGCTGAGCAAATAAAAATCAAGCAATTAGCATCTCTAAAAAGAATATGTACATACGAAAGTAAGACTTGCCAACACAGCTGGAAAGCTAGAAAGGAGAGTATGAAATAACCTAGCTCTATGCCATCTTTTTATAGCACATTCTGTACCACTGGCCGATCGTGGTATTTCACAACACAAGTAGTAAATCACGTCTACCACAGTGTGTCACACATGACAGATTAAAAAGAAGTCCTGTTTTCATTCCAATCGCACTTTAAAATCATCATTAGCAGCTATGATCCATTACTGGGAAACTACTGTCAAATGGTATAATAAATCAATAATAAATAGAAGCACTCAGTACTCTGTATGCACATCACACTTGCACTTTTTATAAATGTTCTTTTGTACACTGTATCACTTGTAGATAAATACAGATGTGCCTCTTTATGGAGTTCATTGTCTAGTAGCTCACTCAGTTCTAGTCTTTTATCACAAAAATCTTTCAGCTTTTGGCCCTTGTTTTCATGGTGTCCTTTCAACATAATGCACAGGTTGCCTAGAACAAATTATATTCCATGCCCTGCATTAGGAAGATCAGATCAAATTCCTTTCTGGCAATACAGTACCTGGCAGAAGGACTGCAGAGCATTTGCCACAGGCACAGGGTAGTCCAGAATGCTTTCCAAATGCACAGCTGAATGGGACCACTCCAGACCGAAAGTGAGGAAAACCTGGATGAAGGAAAGTCATAGTTTAATCAGACAGTGCTGATTCTGCATATTTTTGCTATGATTCTTTCAAATGAGACAAAACCCACAGAAACTAGTTGTTCCTGCTGCACATAACATGCTGATTATTCTCTACACATGAAGCATACCCTTACACCAGACTGCTGACTTAGGTCTTGCATGAATGTATGCCAGATAGGGAAAAAGTGGAATCAAACAAGTACTTCTGTGACACGCAAGCACTTCCTCCAAAACCCAGCATTGCACATTGAGAGTATGTAAGGATGTCACTCACCTGGTTATGGGTGCTGTGCAGTTTTAGTATAATTCAGCTCCATTGCACCAAACTGTGAAGCAACTTGTTCTTTTGCATTCAGTCATCACCTGCTCCACTTTGTAAGCTGTCAATGGGCACTGTGTGCTTGAAAATGGTGTAGGAGGAGCTCACGGTAGGGGACTTTGGGTCACATGTGGATAAATGAATGCCTGTGCTTGAGAAAGGGAATAGAGAAGGCAGTCTACAGAGGAAAAACAAAACAAAATATATACTACCTGTGCCTTAAAGTAAGTATAGCCACGTCGTGAGTTCCTCTGATCTTCCAAGGCTTCATGACCTTGAAGAAAGTGAGGTTCTAGGTGAAAACCAGGGACACCTTTCCAGTTCACAGGAGGTTCCATGATGAATAAGTATGTTGGGTAAGGTTCAACCCAGTTCACCTGGGTCAACTGGTCACCTTACCCAACAGCATGGACAGCAGTTCAAACGCTCAGTTATTGTTATAACTTGGGGAGAAGAAATTATTTATCTTTGCTTTTTTTAAAAAAAAAAAAAAATTTCAGAAGCTGCTATACAACCAAGTCTGCTTTCTTAGCACTTCTGGTTATGTTAGACAAGATTTCCATACCATCTGATGAAAAATTCTGTATAGGATGTCTTTCCAAAGTGACTGTTCTCTTCAATCCTAAGCATATCATAAAGTTAACATTCAGAAAATTTTAGAAATAAAAATGAGGACTGTATCTGCTGGTCAGGATGGGACCCTGTATTTTCACTGTTCTAGGGAGTTTGCGTTTATCCTTGTAGACTGTGTAAGAGACACACTGAGAAATACCTACACTGGGTCATTCTTATAACATTTTACATTCTCTTATGATCATTTATCTTTCCTTTAAAGGTCTGTACAGTTGAATTTATGATAGTAAGTCAGACTGGTACGAGAAAGAATATGAAAAAGAGAACCTCGGACTTTTTTTTTATTATTATTATTCTTTAGGACATTTACTAAAATATTACTTCCTATGAAATGTGAACTAAACATAATTTGTGATGATGTGCTCTAGGATTAACAACTTTTTTGTTCTGGATCTTGTTGATGTGGAAGTCATTCATGACTTTGCAGTTCATATGAAATGCAGCTATTCATGTGTATGTATACATATGTAAAATTTCCTTTAAAACAAAATAAACAGATCTTTAAAAAACACACAACAGCATAACTGAGTTCTTTTGCCAAGATAAGCATATCCTCAGTGCAAAGGTGTGACAGTGGTGACACTGCAGGTCAGAGTATGTAAAGTAATGCTCATTATTCTGTAATTTTTCCCCAAAGACTATGACCTTCAGTGAAAATAAATAACATTTTGAAAGCAAAGGTAATGCAATTATTCATAGACTGTTTTGGATTAGTTGGCAGAAAAGCAAATATTTCAGTTTCAGCTTGAAAATCAAGCTATTATTTAACTTTCAATGTGCAGTTCCCATAGTAAATTCATTTTTAATGGGATGGTGTACCTGGTTTGTGCTTGGTAATTCACCTATAAGAAATCTGAGCCGTGCCCCATAAATCAATCTGAATGGTATGCCATAAGACTGCAATAAATTTATGATCTGCCTTAAAAAAAAATGGAGCCTGTATTAAGTATTTTATGTGTTGTGCAGATCACAAGTCAAGTCTTTGACTCTAGAAATATATATATATGGAACATTTTAAAACAATAAAATCTCATTTGGGTCACCTGGAATCCTTTGTATTTAGTATATCCCCAGACTGAAACTGATCTTTGGGATCGCTTTCAGATTTACAGAAAGATCTGGTTGTCACTTCCAGGAAGTCTTGCTGAAGTGCCTTAATGTACATTTGTGCTACCAGAAAATCTTTACTAATGGGAAAGTATAACTGTGTATGTGACAATTCTGTCTCTGAGGGTCATTCATTTCTTGGATGACAGTAGGGTCCTAGAGTTGTAAGACACCGGCCCCTCAAAGAGATTTTTCTTCTGTATCTTAATGATTAATATGTGGTGCACACAGTAGTCAGAATAATGAGAAAGGTATAGAAGCCTAAATATGTGGAGTAACCTTTTGCTACTATTTATAACAAGTGATGACATAAAAATATAGAAAAGAACTTATGTAGCTGCTTGAATTCAAAATTATGATGCTTTTTTAATACTGTCTATAGACATATTCCAAATTATGCTGGAAAGATTTACAATCTTTAAGAGATACAGGGAGGTTAGGATATTCCAGGTAGTGGTGATGAGACTGCTTATGGCAGCTCTGGTCCAGCTGGCCCAATGTTGAGCTGAAGCTCATACACTTGCCCAGACCTAGCACAACTGCTGCCCAGTGCCTGTGCACTCTGGTGGCACCTTTATTAATTGAGGGTTAGCAGTGGCTCTAGGCATGTGCTGGCAATACTGCATTCAATGAGTATGCCTTCAGCCAGGCTCCCGTGTGGAAGCGTTTGGCCTGGCTCTGCTGTTGGCTACCCAGAGGCCGCAGGTGCAGGCAGCTCAGCCTCTTGGTCCTGCAGAGCTGCCAGCCCTGGTGTGCCATGCTGGAGCTGTGCAGGGGAGCAGTGTGCTGGCTGTGGTGTGGCTGAGCCAGGAGACCTCATGTCTGAGGCCTGGCTGGAGTTCTTCTCAGTTGCCATTGGGTAGCTGACAGCAACGTGCGTTTGGTGCCAAAGTTTCTAAATTGGCCGCAGCACAGAATCGGTAATGGCACTGGGTGAGCGCATGGAGCCTCATCTTTGCTGAGACACCAAGCTGGCTTTGGATAGCCACAGCCTCTACCATGCAAACAGAGGGAATATTATACTGGGTCGATTTAATGACATGTTCATGCAAAGCTGAAAATCTGACAGAGCAAGCAGTAATGATGTCATTATCCTCTTTCTATTTACAGAAAGTAAAAAATGAGAGGGAATTTACTAATTCTAAAATCCTGAACAACATGCTGAAAAAGGAACTTCTCAATTACATGATGCTTGATTTGATAAATCAGAGAACAATATGCTGTACTGAACTTTTCCTTCTCTCCTCTTGTACATGCATGCCTTGAGTTAACTATCTCAGGTTCTGTTTGAGGCCATTTTAAAATGAAACCTAATTTTCGCTCAACTATAGTTGGTCCAAATCATAGTCAAAAAACCCCCTGTCATCCCTTATTCTGTAAAGAGTTAAAAATACAAAAATTAGGAATATGAATTAACATGTTTAGATATATGATAATTTACGTAAATATTCATTTACATACAGTATCCGATATTATTGTATACTAAGGAAACATTCTGTAAGGGAAATAAATTGAAATTTTGTTGGCTTTTCATGTTCTTGACAGTTAATATCATGAGCAATAGTGGTGGTGTGCCGGGGTTGTTTTCCACCCCCGCCAGGGTCTCTATCTCACGCGGGACCAGGAACAACACCACACACCAATATGATGATCAAATTGTTCCTGTTTATTTTCTGATTCTGGTGACATTTTATAATATTCTAAGTTCCGTACACACACGGTTATCTGTCTCCTAAAAGGCTGCATGCATTGTTCAGGCGTGTCTACAAGCATTTACATTGGTTAATTATATTTGTGTAAATAAAGCCCCAAACTTGCCAAAACTTCTTTTATCTATATCTTTGTTCTGCACAAACTGGTACACTTCTGCTGACCACAGCTACTCCTTCTTTGCTGACCACAGGTGTTCATTCTTTTGCTATCTGTTGCAAACTTTGTCTTCAGCCCTGTACTGTCTCATCCACATTCTTTTTCACTGACTTCTCCTTCAGCCTTGTATGTTTCAATCTACATTCTTTCCCCATTGGCTTTGTATTCCTATCTGCATGTTTTCTGCATTAGCATCCGTCTAATGAAGCCTAGACCCCTACAGTGGTGTAAGTGACTTTTATATGAATCGGTTTATTCAGGATGATATGTGTGGGCTAGACTTAAGGGGGAAAAGTATGAACAGAAGTCTTGGATGCAAGACAGGTAAAAACTCCAATCCCATTGTTGTGTATTTCCAATAGTGATTAATGGATCAGGGTGTAAATGGATGTCTCTTTTCTGGAGCTGGATGGCAAACTTTACTCACTATCAAAATTACTTAGGGCTGGTCTGCGTGGGTTTGTTTTGTTTTGTTGTTTTTTTTTTCCTGCATGTTACTAGCCTCCAGGTATTTTGAATCTGTTTCCCTCCAGAAAGCAAGAACTTACAAGATATTATAATCCATCACACTTGAATTTTCATGCAAGTTACTGAACATCTGGTTTAAATCATGTAGAAAATGTTGACAGGTATTTCAGTGAAATGAAATTTCCCTAATAAGAACTGCAGTTCATTTAGTTATTTTTCATACTGACTAAAATACTAAAATGCAAAAAACTGAAAATGCACCATTGGTCCTGCTGTACAACTGTATTTTGCATCATCAGTCTCTGAAAATCAAATGCTTTTTCATGGCTTTACATATTTAAAGAGTTAACAGAGATTTTGAAAAAGGTTGTTATCTTAGAAATGAGTGATCTAAAGATAGAGATGAATCTTTTTTGTGGTGTACATTGGAGGTACTCTTCTGAGACACCAAAGAAAAGGGCAGAGGAGAGGAGAGGAGAGGAGAGGAGAGGAGAGGAGAGGAGAGGAGAGGAGAGGAGAGGAGAGGAGAGGAGAGGAGAGGGGAGGGGAGGGGAGGGGAGGAGAGGGGAGGGGAGGGGAGGGACCTGCAATGATCTAGTCCAACTGCCACTCACAACCTTCAGATAACCCTCAGATAATGAGACAGACCGTGTGAATTGATTGACAGCATGCAGAGTCTAAATGTAAAATCCTACTAGGTACCACTGCTTGGGGATGAGTGACCTGATATATTTGAGTTGATGTTACTTTGGCACAGCCATCTCACTTTTGATCAGTTAAGATAGCAAGCAGTGAGGGTTTGTGTCTGGCATTAGATAAAATTTAGATACAGGCTTACTGATTTTTCAAAGGTTATCACAATCTAGTTCGAAGAAACATACTTTTAATGCTGTGAAAAAGATAATATCGATGTCAAATGAGAGTTGCTATAAGCAGACTATATCTTCCAGTTGAAAAACAAAGCCTTGCATGTCTCATGTTAACTTTGCCATGCAGACAGGTCTTAAGCAAGACCAATGAAAATAATTGAAAAAAAGAAAATTGATTCATATGGTGAGTGAGACTCGTGTTCTCAGCAGTGGTAGTGAGGCACTAGGTGAGATTCAGAAGCCAGTCATCTAAACAAGTATAAACTGTACTATCAGCTGTTTCCATCTGCCTCTGCATACTGCTATATATATGGTAATGGCAAGGTAAACAATGGTCTCCTGTCACTGAGGACAACCCTTTGTAAGGCTCTGCTTTTCCCCTAGTCATACACCCAGATGCCTTATACACAGCCTATGAGAAAATAGTGAGTTTGCCTGATCATTACCAGCCTCTACTAGTATTCCTCCTTCCCCTGCTCTCTCTTCCATGAATATTTCCTTACCTGCAGGCAAGAAGAGAAATTTTGAAAAGATCTGAGTAAAAGACAAATCTTTGTCTGATTCATGTATCAAAGGGAGCACAGTCACATCTGCAAGACACAGCTCTTCCAGCCTCCACATCTTCCTTATAAAATTGGAAAAACATTGCCTTCTGTGTGTCATCCTAGGACTTTTGCTACCTTTGAAATGTTATTAATCAGCTATACCTCCTGAAGTTCTTCATGGTAGTGAAAGCTGTAATTAATATTTTAAAAAGTCTTGTTTGACAGAGGACAGCACTATTTCCTTTTAATCTCTTAATGTCTTCAAAACAGAATTTTGACAATATCTGCAGATTCCTGTCCTATTCCTCACACTTCAAAGTGTGGAAACATTTTTTTTAAAAGAAATCACTAATACCTGTTACTTTCCTCAGATGTTTTGAAAACTAGCCAAGGAAATCCCTCTAAAAGAAAATAGTTTTTAACATCTTTCCATCTTTCCATCTTTCCTTTCCACTAACTTAGTGTTTTAATGCATGTTATCAGTCACATACCTCCAGTTCTTCTGAGAAAACACTTCTGAAGGTAAACATACTGGATCTTGTGAAGAAACTGTTTTTCATGAAGTGTAGCCTTAACATAGCAACATAGATCTGATCTGGCAGAAGCAGCAGCAGAAGACATTCTTGATGCTATAAAAACCCTCCTCTGAAAGCTACGGTAGAATAGATCCCAAACCATTCAGGTGCTTCAACCTCATATTTCCTAATTCATTAAGTTTGGATTTATTTTAAACTGAGCTTTCACTAACTGAATTTTATGAGTTTTTTGATGGATTTACAATTTCTGCTTTTAAAGTAACAGCAACTTCTCTTGGCTACTCCATGTTATCTTACAAACATTTCTTGTCAATCCTACTTCTTTTGTAATATACTTCTAGTGTTCGGTGCATTTTTGAAATTTTAGGAATTCATATTTTTAAATGTCAAATTTCCTAATCTATAGAGAATGAAAAGAAAGTGAAGTAATCCAGTTGAAATAAAATATGTAAATATTTGTTCTCTTTTCCTCAGGAGATATTACAATGCTTCATTGCAAACAGCATAGAAAATAGTTTTCATAAGTAGGATTAGCATATAAAAATTAAAGCCATAACCCATTTTAATATTGTTAGATGGTAAGATTACATTCTTGCTCTAAATGCCACCTTAATCTTGAGGCTTTGATCTAGATTTGCATGATTCCCACTTAAATAAATATCTCCATTATTGAAGTGCAATTGCCATGAGTTGATTATGGTGGTTGTTGAATCAGATGGACCTACAGGACTTTATATGTGTACTCTCACATTCCTTTGCTTGCCTCTGTGAGTGGTAAAGATATTCAGAAAAGAGTGTGTTAAATTGGATCCAGTACTTAGTTAAATTGGATCCAGTGTATTACAACTATTTTCAACTATTTTCAGTTTACACACTTGTGTCTTCCCCTGAAGAGGTAGATCTCTGCAAAATGATGTTGCTTTTGTTATTTAGCTTTTCTGGAAGTCTTAGAAATAGCCCATCCATGCTTAGATTTCCTAAGACCACTGTTGAAAACTGTAGCTAGAGTCAGTTGAAACCAATAAGTAATGAAGATACATGGAATGGAATTCACTAACTGGAGGTCGGCACAATAACACAGTAATACAGTACCTGTATTATCAGACCTAAAACCTTCTCTAGATTTTTATGAATGTCCAAAACTGATGTTAATATTTCAGTTCTCCAGCTTTGCCAAAACAGTACAGCTCAAGTACAGTTCTATCACGTAATCTGTGCAGCACTATCTTGGTGTTACTTGAAAAATAATGTAACATTGGCTGAGAAAGAAAAAAGCATGCGGTGCATGACAGAACATCCTCTACAGCAGTAACAAGTGTTTTGATGAAACTACCTAATCCTGCAGCTAAGCCAGACCTATTGTGTTTAATGGAAGAGCTGAAAAAAACCCAGATCTCGAGGTAATAGAAATGTAGATACTCTGGTTTAGTTTTTCTTTTATCACGATATACACAGACGTGAGATGTTATTGTATACAGCTGACAGAAGTGTTTTAAATGAAGAACAATAACTGTGTGCAAGATAAATTAAGTGATTTTTCATTGTGTAACTGTCATAGATCTGTCACATTATTTTTTTCTATGTGTGAGGATTGACTGCTGGCAAATTTTGCAAATGGAAAGCGATCTTAATTACAAAATATTCCATTCCTTTATTTTCAAAGAAAACACGAATATAAATAATTTTTATTTAAACATTACAATTTCCAGGCACAATAACAAAAATGAAAGAATAAAAAAAGCCTCTCTAGTTTTTCACTGACATTAGCAAGGTTCTCAAAACACTTTGCAATGCTCAGTGAAATAAAACTTATCAGACCTGTGGCTCATAATGTTATCACTCCTGTATTACAGCTAGGGGAGCTAGGGAAACTATTGAACAGAGATACCAAGTAGAACACTTGAGAGTCAGAAGAACCAATTTTCCTGTTGGAAACAGAAGAACCTGTTTCAACTTTTTTGTGTGTTTTTCCATCTCTCCCATGTTTTTCAATTAGCGCTCTCTCCGTTTAAAAACAAAGCATTGTTGCATAAAGATTATCTACTCTTCCCAAAATCTGGAATGAAGAAACCTGGCATGCCCCATATGTGATTGGTAACAGAAGTCTAGATGAAGATCATTGCCATAACAGGAAAAAATAAAAAAAAAAGAAAGAGTTGTGCAAAGGATATATAACTTTTCCGTGCAAATCTGAAAAAAACACAGAAATATTCAGGTTGCCATGGGTAGATGTTTTTCTAAGCTCTATTTTCCCTTTCCAAAATAGTCAGACATGTTTTATCAAATGTATTTGCACACGTTATTCTGACATGATAGTACATTCACTTCAACAACTTTAAGAGCAGGTACAAGATAAGCGGGTATAGGTTAGACAATGGCATGAAATTAGCTGGAGAATCAGAGATCATCAACTGAAGGGATTAAAGACAAAAGTTATTTATATAAAACTGTTTTCCATAACACCTTAGATAGATCTGCATTATTTTATGTGTCACATAAGAACTGCCTGCATCATAAATTAGACTGACTCTAACATCTGCATGATACCCTCCCTCTTAAGGGTAAACAGAAAAGCAATAGATGCAGACATCTGGGAAGGCCTGCAGCTCCCTAGGGAGCTGGTGATTTATTTCTAAGAAATCTGCTGGAAATAGTGTTAAAATGCAATTATACAATCAGTTGCCCACAATTCAGCATGCAACATTGGGGCAGTGACCATCCCTGAAGAGTATTTGAAAGAACACAAATATGTGTTCCTGAGTGCAAAGCCCGCTGACGCTAGCTGAAGCTCTGGACAAGTGTTGTGGTGAGATCAAAGCATCACGTGGATACAAGAAGTAAAGCAGTGGTTTTGCCTTGAGAAGACATGTGTGTAGATCAGAGGCAGACCTACATTTCAAGACTGCCATTTCAGCACCTTTCGAGGTGAGGAGTTACTGCCGAGCCGTGTAGCAGCCACCGTCTCCCTGCTGGGAACGACTACCTAGAACTTGCAGGGCTGGGCCCTTCACAGGTAGCTAGCTACCTGATAACATCTCTGCCTGCTCACTCTAAAAATGGTCAGAACTCTTTCCTGTATTAAATAAGTACCTTTCTAAGAGTCAGGAGAGAAGTGAGGGGATTACAGCAGAGGAGAGTGTACACATTTCAGCCTATAACCAGGTGCACTGTTGAGTTCCTGAACATAACATAATGTCTAGATTCACATTTACGTGAAAGGCATTGCCAGGAAGGATCTTCCCTTCTTTCCTCTTTCACCGCTTTAGGGGTGATTAACAGTGCTTGTACTTTCACTGCTGCACCTGTGGGTAGTGAAGAGATGTATTCACAACAGCAAGCAATTTCACAGCTTGAGCACTCAGAAGCATTATTTATTACTACCGTTCTAGCTAAAAAGTCTGAGACTGCAAAGCAGTAACACGTACAAGATCTCATTGCTCATCTGTAATTTGCATTTTTCATGGATACAAACCTGGCTGGCTAATTGGTAAGTCGTTTGACTTGAGACTTAATATACTTTTACCTTTTGATGGATTCAGCATGAAGAGAATATATTGTGTTTTCATTACTTAGAGCCAGGAGCAATTTTCAACTTTGTGTTTTCTAGTTTCAAACAAGAGAAAAGATTTATCTGCCAGAGTAATGGATTGGTCCATCTAATTCAGCATACTTCCACCAGTTGCCACCAATGCTGTGGCTGTTGCTGAGAACCTGCCCTTTCCTGATAATTTTGCTATCAAAGAATACAAAATTGTACAAAAGCGTGCAGTGGTAGGAGAGCAGGGGAAATCCCTCTGTTCAAACAGTGCAGGTGATGAGCATTGCAATGAAGGAAATCAAAACTCCAGCTGTTGTATTTTCTACCAGTGAGGGTGAAGGAAAGGGAACTCAAGCTTGAATGTGGCCTTTTAACTGATCAGATCATCCTCTATTCCCTCTCCAAGCACTGGTTGTCTTTATTTTCAGAGCTGCTCATATTTAAATACATATAAGCAGGTTGCTCTTTTTTGTCCATAACACAGAGAGGGTCAGTTTTTAAATGAGGAACACAGATACCTGACCAGGACAGCAGCTGCTGAAGAAATGCTGCCTACATGAAATATGACCCAACACACAGCTGCTGACTCGCATGGGGGGTGGAGGGTCTCCATCTCTGCAGCTGCTGCCAATGGAGGCGTTGGACTCATGTCATCTCCTGTCATGGCTGACTCACTGGGTGGAGAGTGACCACAAGTAATTACAGAAAAATAGAGAGAAACATCTGGATGAATCCAGTCTCACCCAGCAACCACTGACATGATTTGACTTTCTAACAGCTATGGTGTTGTAAATAGGTTTGCCCCTCAAACCAAATCAAACCCATAATTCATTTTCTCCTCCCCCTCCAGAGGGAAAAGAATGCCATAGTTTATCTGCCAATTACGTGATCACCATCTAACTGTGAAATGCTTTACAAAAATAGTTTCCTAATGCACATCTGCAAAGAGTGGCAGTAGGGTCAGGGGGTGAAAATAATCAAGTGATACCTGCCCAGGCCATACAGAGAAACATACCTCTTTCTGCACTCAGCTATTTAAGTGTATCTTGTTGCTTTGGTTGTGTCTCACTGCCTTCGAGAAGTGATTAAGACAGAGAAAAGAAAAATCAGTGCTATGCAATCTACCTCTTTATATTCCAGTTTGAGTAACTATGCTTTTAATTCTTTATATAGCTCTTATGACTGGGTTGTTCACAAGTATCATACTATGATATTACTATTATAATATCCCCAACTTCTTACTACGTTTTTCTTCATGCATGCAATGAACACTACAACCCTTGTGGGAGCTGTGAAAGTGTCATATTTATGTTTTAATAGCTTTTGAACACTTGAGGTCTCCGATATTGTTCTAGCAGCACACCAGGGATATTGCCAAGCAGATAACACCAGTTATGTTGTAAAATTCATGCTTCTTCAGTGCTGGTCTTTGTTTTACAGAACCCTTTCCTACACCTCTGGTTTCCATAGGGTGCTATTCTAACAGTTTGTGTTAGAAATTCTTACATGCAGAATCCACCTAGTTCAGGCACGTATCTTGAGACTGAATTTAAGCAATTTGAGGTTAAAAAAAGCAGTACTTGAGCTTTTCAGTCAGTATGGAGAGGGAAATGTCTTTGAAGGTTTCCAGAGGAAGGTTTCCATCTGAGAAATCCTGTCCCCTTTCTTGAGAATCTGAACTGAAATTTGATGGAAAGATGGTCAATATCTAAAATATGCCACAGATAAACCACAAATATAGAGTTATCCATCTTTTGGTGTGACATTGTATACCTGGACCCAGTATGGCTCTATTAAAGGCCCAGCTAAAGGGAGAAAGCTTACTTGTGGTTTTATTAATGACAGTGTGGAGAAGGGTCTTCCAAATGGAGACAGACTGTCAAAAGGCTGAAAGGGTGGAAGACATCAGCATCCCTCCCCTTGCTGTGATGCGGCCTTCAGGGAAAAGCACCCTGTGCTTCTGAAAAGGAGTGATGCATGGCTGCAAAAAGAACAGCCCTGTGCCTTTCCTAGACAGCTGTCTTTTTGGAAAACTTACTTGGAAATCTAGTTAGATTAGTTTACATGATCTAAAGCTATATATAATCTAGGATATTAAAAAATAAGGCAGCTTTCTGTGTCTAGGTTGGAGGTATACATATTAACTTCTGTTAATGTTCATTACTTACTATGTACAGCAGAAAATATTATATATTACAGTAGAAAACATACACTGAAAAAATTATCGTGTTTGGGCTGCCATTTATCACATTTAAAATGACTAATAAAATAGATATTTTAGGGTCAGGCACAAGGAGTACAATCTACAGATAGCTGTCGGCTGTATAATACTTGGCAGTCAAGGCACAGCCTAACAGCAAAAATGAGATTTTGTGGAGGTGTGGTTACACCCATGACATTTTCCTGCAGTGTAGTCCCTCTTCTCAGGTACTACAGAAGGTCTGCACCTGCTTCCAGTGTGACGTAGAAGAGCAAGTCCTGCATCTGTTTAATGCTGCCCCAGAGTTCAACCTCTCCATAAAATAAATCTCACCAGTGGTGGCTTTGGGTGTATCATATATATTCAACACAACAAAATGTGTTTGTGAGAGCTCCAGTAGTACAATTGCAACAGGGATACATCAATCAAGTGAGTCAAGTTGTAGAGCTATAGTGACTCATTAAGGATTTTTGATCCTATCATTTAATCAGTTCATTATATACAGTGGTGAAATATATGATCTTTGAAATGGGAAGGAAAAAAAAAAAAAGTGACTATTACTTGTAAAACAACATATCCATAAACGACAGATAATAGTTGAACCGTTACACACAAAAGCAGAGTGCCCTCTTGTGGCTAGTAGGACAGGTAGAAAACACAGGAATATAACAACTGTGTGTTGTCATGGGAATATTCTGCAATTAGAGTCTTCCCTACTGGAAGTGATTTCTACATATTAATTCTATTATTACTGAGGGAATATGTTAAAAACTATTGTGATAAGCCAAAGGAAACTTATTTTAAATGTACACACTTCAAAGCAATTTTTTTCCTTCCAGACTGACAATAAAATACTATACTATTTTTCATGAGTGTGAGGCTTTCCTTTAAAAAAAAACAAACCCACAAGGAATCTTAATTTTATTATTATTTTTCCCTGTATGTTATTACGTATTATTTTAAAAATTTAGTTTACTTTTCAGTAGTAGTAAACAAGAATGTGTATGAAAATAGAGAATCATTAAGATTTCAAAGAAAATAAATTACAATCAATATGAATGCTAACCTGTATTGTTAATTTTCTAAAACACTCTTGCGTTTTTCTTTTGCATTTTTTTTCTCCACAAAAAAGTATTTGAGATTTTTATTTCACAATGGAAACTGGTTTAATAAATAGACCTCACAAAAACAGGATTATATGCAAAAATTGTATTGATGAATGTACTTTAAAACTTTTTGTATTACCATATTCTCAATTTAATAAAAACTCAGTTTCATTAATATATGTTTTAATTATAACATTAGAGGGGAAAAAATCACATTTAGAGAATAAATACAATGCAAGCAAAAGGCAAGATCATTGAAGAACAGTTTCTGTATTTTTCTCTTTAATTTCCAGACTTCTGGTTTAAGTCTATATATTTTATATTAGGAAATTAATGCTAATTTACTGTATTTACTAGCGATTTATCCTGATTCAAAAGGTGATTTGTCGGTATGCTTTTATAGTTACCACTATATTTCTGAATACACGGACAGTCGGCATTAGAACCTGTTTCTTCAACACTTGGTACTGGAGTCCTAATAGAATAAAAGAAATTAAACTACACAACTTTTTCTTACTACATCTTCAAATGGCTACAGAAGAATGGAAATTGCTCTTCCTTTATTACAAAATAGCACAGAACAATTACTTCTACAAATGAATCATTATCTGTACAATGATACAGACCCAAGATAAATTGAACTATTTAATTAACTAACATACTAAGTATACATTATTATTTATCTCAACATTCACTGTGAAGTGTGTGTTCTTAGCATTTCAATAAGATATGTAAGAGGATATATTATTTTATAAGATTTTTTTCATGTAAATCAATCATTTTCAGTGTTGACATCCTCAATCAATTAACATATGAAACAATTCCAAGTATAACAATGCTTCCACTCAGCCAACTAACAGATGAGAAAAGAAAAAAGATGGGGAAAAAAAAAAAATCATCCTCCTATGAATTCCTGCTCAGAAATTGCCATAAAATTTACTGGTTTATCAAGGCTTTCTGGAACTTAGTTTCAAAGAGTCACCAGCAAGCCAGGCCATCAATTTTTCTGTGTCATGCAGAGACAACATGGGAGCTAAAAGGTGCACTCAGCTGTTTTGCTTTTTGGCAGAACATGGTAGGATTAAGTAATCACCATTTACTACACATTTTTTGTAGCTCACTGTATGCTGTAGCATCTAGCATCTGTGTTTACATCAAGTTTTTTAAAATACTACTTTTCATTATATTAACAGAAATGTCTATAACTGTGTCTGGGACAGCAGGCACCAATGAACAGACATGTGCATACCCATGCACACGCAGGGAAAGAAGTTGCTTTCAACTATCAGGTACGTATCTTCTTAATACTCAGTATTATGTGTAAATATTTAGTAGTGCAGTAGATTGCAGGTTTGGTTTTGGGTTTTGTTTTGTTTTTTTTATATTTCTGTATTCCAACACCAGTCTTTAAGTGAATACCTTCAAATCTGCAAAATTAGCATTTTTTTAAACTGAAGCATTGGAAAAATGAAAGTGTAACATTTGCTGTGTGAGCTTTTAATATGTTAAAGGAGTATGTTTTGATCAACAGAGGGCACTCTATGGTTTTCAAAGGAGCCTAATAGAAGCTTAAAAGGTTTGAGTAGGAGATGACCAAGTATGGTTTTCAGAGTCTTTAGTGCTGGTCAATCTATAATTTATTGGAAATGCTACTGATTTCCACAATAACATAGAGTACAGGAGCGAAAGAGAACCCCATCATTTGATAAAGTCAGATACTAGGATTAAGTCTGTGATGTACACAGTCAGTTCTTGGTTATATCTTCAAAATTGTAAATTATGTGTAAAAGTTGTAACATACTCTAAGAGTTAAAAGTGTACTTAGTAATGGTGAGTTTTACCCTTGCTGGTTGTTTAAAAATGATAACTTTGAATATTTTAAGAGTAGCCAGGTCAGACACCACTGCTGTTCCATACAGGATATTTCCTCCAGTTCATAAATAGGTTAGTTTCCTGGCACCAGTCTAACTTGTGCTAGTGATTTTACTGACCGTTTTGACTTCTGTTGTTCACTTATCTTCAAATCAAAATCTTTGCATTTAAATCTAGAACTTGAAGGGGAATTTCTTTAGAGCAAATTACGTACTTTTTAACCTATCTGTCTAGAATGCATGGAGGTAAAGTGGAGTAACCTAATAAAGATGTAACACAAAATAATTCATCAATATAATAGAAAAATGCACAGATTACTTAAAAGCAAACTGAGATTTTCAAATAATAGAAGCCAAACTATGAGAACTTATCAGGAGTACTGCACACAAGAACTATCATACATTAAGGTAACATGCAGGTATTTGTATAAAGTAGACTGATCTTGCTAAAAACCCTAAAACTCAAATTGGGAAAGCAATGCTGCATGCTCCCCCTGGAGAACATGGGAGTTTAAGCACCAACACAGTTTTAAGTATGCGCTTGATTTTCTTTAGCAAAACAAGATGCTATCCACATGTGAAGGTGAGTGCACATGTGTTAGGCAGTACAGGAATCTCTAGCTAGAGATAAGATGCTAAGGCAGAGAAAAATACTGTAAGTCCTCATTTTATTCATTCATCTATATTAATCCCCCAGAGAATTACTGTATAATGTGTGTTTGTAATTACAGACAATAAGAGACCCAATGAAGAACTACTTAAAGTTTAGAGGGCAAACTCCTATCTCTTTGCTGTGCCGATGAGTGTGGCACGAATTGAGGGATTTCAGTGGAGCTGCTGGAAGTGTATGTGGATCAGAGCCTAGCCCTCACAAGGAATGAGGATTCCTTTATTGCAAACCTGACGAGTAGAAGTTAAAAGCTGTTTTCCTTGATTTAACGTTTAGATTTGCCAACAGCTGTTTCAACATTTATAAACACAATTCCCACTGGCTGCCAAATAACCATAAATTCATTTCTGCATATTTTTGAGTAGTAGGCATAAAAATAATTATGTCTGATTAAATCCATTTATGCTTTCACATCTTGTAAATCTATAAGAGATATGAATTTTTGCAATATATTATATCTAAACAAAAATTTCATGACGAGTTCGAAGCAGGTTATCTTCAGAAGGTTACAAAGCAATAATTTATTAGGTACAGTCAGGTTGTTGTATTTCATAGTTTTGTTCTAGCTAGAGTCCACAGTGCCTGGTAAGCGACAGCATGACTCGAGGCAGCATGCTGTAAGAGATTCAGGTGTTTTTTCTGTCTCCAGCTTCCTGTCAGTGGATTGTTTTAATGCTATAGAGAGCCAGAAAAATTCTGTCTGTGAAAGAGACCTTCAGAGTGCTGCTACAAAATATTGCTTCTCCACAGGGTATGTTTTCTCCCCCTGGAAAGTTAAGCTGTGGCTAGTGTTGCTGAACACTTGTTCCTGCAGGAAAAAATATATTCAAATATGAAGCATGAGTGATGCTAGCACACACCATGCTTGTGACTCTGGAGCTACAGAGACTGAGTTTTGCTTCTTCCCACTGAGCACATAATGCCTTTCATCACATAATATTTAACCTTGCGTGTTCTACCACAGTCCTGTGTAACACTTCATTTTAAGTGTGCCAGTATTATTAATCCGTTTGGTATTCACTGTAATAATATGATCATAATTAACTCATTCTTTAGCCTTGTGAATGTCGTGAGTACTCACATGGAATTCCACTGCAATTCAGCATTAATTAAGGTACCACCTATTTTTCACAGAGAAACAAGAATGTGTGATCTGTCTCATGAAGTAACTCCCTTAACATCTCAGCTCAGAGTGGTCCAAATATTTGGAGTGTATGGGTGTTGTGAATGCGTTGGATATATTGCCTCTCTGAGGGAAATTGTGTATACCGCGTGGATAAATTCTGCAACAACGTTGTCTAGAATACAATACACATGTGCCTACTCTGTATGTCACTATGTAAAGTACTTTGCACTGCATTTAATACTGATAAATGTATTTCCTTCTACTTTACAAAATATGAAAATAGCCAAGCTGCCTTTCTAGAACTTAAAACCAAAGCTATACAAAAAATATCTTTAAAATTAGAAAAAAAACCCTTTTGATTTTCTAAATCTATAGTCCACATATATATAAATATACACCAGCTGAAGTAATCTTGTAACAAATACCATGTACTAGCTTAACCAACCTGCTTGCTGCAATGACATTGTGAACTAAATAATATCCTTTAATTCAAAATAAGCTTAAAATTGTTATGCTTTTTAAAAAATATGTTGCAAATCTGAAAATTAGTATACTGTCAAATAAAAATATATGTTCAATTTCATAGCAACTTAGTGAAGTACATATAGAGCTACACGATGTCAGTGCATCCCTTAAACTAATATATTCTTAATTTTGTTGAGGAAAGTAGGCAAAAACTGGGCAGGCAGGGTCTCAACCTGCAAAGTGATTTTCTGTGCTACAGTTTCTTAACCATTCCTTCAAAATTAGCCACTTTTTCTGATTTTCTAATGATGGAGAGGGCAGATATATGTAAAGAATATCTATGTATTGTCTGTTCTCACAAAACCATATCATAATCGATAAAGTTTTTGGAATGACTGTTTTAGCTTGTTTGATATTCCTAAGTTTTTGTGGGAGTGTATGTAAATTTTTCATTTTGCTCTGTTAAAAACCACCTTGGTTATAAAAGGGAAGTTTGAAAATGGAAAGCAATACCATATGATTTAGGCTGTTGGCTCATGTTTAAATCATATTCATTAAACTATCAGTCCACAAAGTCCTCTGAATGAATTTCTCTTGGTCTACATGAAGGAACCAAGGGAATTAAAAATAAACAGAATTCAGCCAGTAAATGTCTTAAAATAATATTGATTTCTTTTACAGTCCAAACCTGTACTGTGAAACACTCTCACCATTGGAAATCAATGGCAAAATTTTAATTGACTTCAACAGGGCCAGCATATCATCTATAAAATTTAAGGTTGAGACTGTGCTATATTTTTTAACCCACTGCACTGCATGCCACAGCTTGAATACAGATTTTAATAAGTAACTATGACTCCCATTAGCACTAACAGGTGTTATCTACTAAGTGAAAGAGGAATCCAAATATTCTGTACAATATTAATTAGTGAGACAGCAAATACGATATATTTAGACACAGCATAGTAGAGGTTCAAGATTATATTTCTTAGAATTTACATTTTAAAGATTTTGGTATGAAAAGCAGATTATTTCTTTTTGAACACAGGAACACTGAAGAAATATGATCTTACTTTAGGAAAAAACCTGCAATATTCAATGTATAGCTTCTTAGAAAATCTATCACCTTGGCTAATTTGTTGGGTGATATCTTGCTTCAGAGAGCGCAGGCAAAGGTGTTCAGGTGCCCATCATAACCACCAGTGAGTTTTTCAGAATTATTAAAGTCAAGATCTGGATTCAGCTCCCTAATCGGAACAGATATGTCTTTTACTCTATGCTTTCTGTTTCCAGACTTTGGGGTCTTCATTTTCTAGAAGCACTAAAATTCGTGCCTCACAATCTTGCTGGATTATGTAGTCTGAATTTGTTTAGGCAACAGCCTCCTAGAAAGCTTTGAGAGCCTTGCTGTTGCAATAAATATTTTTTAGCTTGTCTAGTGGTTGTCACCTCCTGATAACTCCCAAAGGAAGAACTTTCAAAACCCATTTGATTGAGTCACTAGGACAATGTATTTCATTTAGTCTTGAATTTCTGTAGTGTTTCTTATGTGGAAGGAGAAGTGGGTCCTCCATCATGCAGCTCAGCTCTCAGTTTGACCTTCCCAAGGGCGAATTGGATATTCACCACATGGAGCTGGATCTAGTCACCACCTTGGAAATACTCTAGTTGTAATTTCTATATTGGTGCATTCAGCGTTTTCTTATTATTTAAGTGAGCAAATCCATTTCCCTTCTCTCAAGGTTCTCTAACCTGAAAAAATGTGAAATATTTTGTCAACCTCAAAAAGATTCAAAGAAACACTTTAAATGTATGAGAGAGATTCAGATGTTCCTTCTCCAGGTGTTTTCTCTTATGCAGTAGTACAGCAAAAGGAGCAGAGTGGCATTAGGTACCTCTCCTTTTGCTCCTTACTTATGAAAAGTAAGCAGCAACAAGAATCAGTTATACTATGCATTTTGGGAAAACATGGCAGAGTACTGGTGCCAATAAAAGAAACCTGTAGTCGAGACAGAATTAGATATTACAATCAGAGAATACTACTTTCTTTTAATACTCTAAAACAGATTAATAAGCAAAAGCATACAATAACTGTAAAGTTGTAAGAATTGAGTTAATGGAAAGACTGTTAAACAGGTAGGATTGGTATGAAAAGAGTAAATAGAGTTAGAGTGAATACCATGGAACTGATTAACCCTGCAAAAATTTCCTACTGAGGTGGTGTTTACCGTAGTGGGCTAGTCCCATGTTAATCCAACATTTAATTATAATACTTACAACCTCAGTGTCAGCACAAAAGGGGCATTCTTTCAAATTAAATAGAAGGAACATGAATACAACTTTGTTATATGATTTTGCTTCATTTCTGATTTGTTTAGTTTCTCTTCACTAGTAGAAAAGATTAATTTTTCTTCCAAATAGATATAGTTGTTTATTATGTTAATAATAATTAAAATAATGATAATAATAAAAGATGATGATACCAGAATACAGACTATAATTCAATCTTATTGAGAGCATAAGCTACCACATTGTGTAAACAGTATCTCTGAAGATTTTAAAATCACAGAGAAGTTGCCATTGACAATGACATATAGGATGTAACCAGATATTAATGTCATAATAGATTTAAATCAGATCATGAAATAATAAGATATAGACCAAAAACATTGCTTTTGTATACCTTGATTCATATACGCAACTTAAATATTGCTCTAAATCAAATGGAAAACACTATTTAAAATAAATACAATTGAAGAAACTGAGTTAGTAACTGAATGCATACTACAGTCATTATCCTTTAATGATCATAAGGCTTTCTCAGTTCCCCTTGCTTAACCACATGACATCTGAGTTCAGGATAGTGACATATATCAGTAACATCTCTATTACTCCTGCTTGACTTAGCATCTGATCTCCTCATCTGTGTTAGGTGAAGCAGGTCTCTGAACTCAGATCTTGGCAGATCACAAAGATTTTCTTGACATTGTAGCAGTTAAGGGTGCCAGTTTGCATGCATAAACGCATGTATTTCCTGTTAGGCAGTGAATTTAGGCTCCATAAGAACCCACAGCAAGATGAATTCTTTGATATTTATATGTGTATGACTTTCAAGAGCCTGAGGCTATAGACTCAGCACATTGTTGGCAAGTGATGCATGATATTTTTAGCTTTTAAAAACCCCAAATACAGGATGGTTAGATTTTGATCACATTCTCTTTCAGAATTATAAAGCCTGTGGGTGAAACACGGATCAGAGAAAAATGCTAGAACCGTGACAGAATCACCAAGTAGCTGATGTTGGAAGAGGTCTCTGGAGATCATCTAGTCCAACCTGCTGCTGAGAGCAGGGTCAGCTCCAGCAGGATGCTCAGGTAGACAAAACACCAGTTCTGGGCTCAAGGATAGCAGGTTTTCATGATCAGGTTCCGTCAGCTGCTCTATGACATCAGGCTACTTCCTACTTCAGAAGCCACATCTGTGACAGAACTATGTTAAATTGTAGCACAATTCCTAAACTTTCCCATTATTTCTAGAAAAACTCTTTTTCCATAGCAGTAGGAGATTCTCCTACAATTATTTAAAAATCTACCTTAAAACTAAGACATAAGACTAAGACTAAGACATAAGACTAAGACTGACACCAAATTGGGTGGGAGTGTTGATCTGCTCGAGGGCAGGGAGGCTCTGCAGAGAGACCTGGACAGGCTGGAGCCATGGGCTGAGGCCAACTGGAGGAGTTTCCATAAGGCCAAATGCCAGGGGCTGCCCTTGGGCCACAACAACCCCCAGCAGCGCTACAGGCTTGGGGAGGAGTGGCTGGAGAGCTGCCAGTCAGAGAGGGACCTGGGGGTGCTGATTGACAGCCGGCTGAACAGGAGCCATCAGTGTGCCCAGGTGGCCAAGAAGGCCAATGTCATCCTGGCTTGTGTCAGCAATAGCGTGGCCAGCAGGGACAGGGAAGGGATCTCACCCCTGTACTCGGCACTGGTGAGGCCGCCCCTCGATTCCTGTGTTCAGTTTTGGGCCCCTCACTACAAAAAGGACATTGAATGACTCGAGCGTGTCCAGAGAAGGGCAACGAAGCTGGTGCAGGGTCTGGAGCACAGGTCGTAGGGGAGCGGCTGAGGAAACTGGGGGTGTTTAGTCTGGAGAAGAGGAGGCTGAGGGGAGACCTCATCGCCCTCTACAGCTACCTGAAAGGAGGTTGCAGAGAGCTGGGGATGAGTCTCTTTAACCAAGTAACAAGCGACAGGACAAGAGGTAACAGCCTTAAATTGCCCCAGGGAAGGTTCAGACTGGATATTAAGAAGCATTTCTTTACAGAACAGGTTGTTAGGCGTTGGAATGGGCTGCCCAGGGAGGTGGTGGAGTCCCCATCCCTGGAGGTGTTTAGAGTTGGGTTGACATAGCGCTGAGGGATCTGGTGTAGTTGGGAACTGTTAATGTTGGGTTGATGGCTGGACTAGATGATCTTCAAGGTCTTTCCCAGCCTAGATGATTCTGTGATTCTGTAAGACTGCATAAAGCACTTGCATGCTACACTTCAGCACTGTTGTAACTTCTGTCTTCACAGGGTCTGTCAATACAAACTCATCCATCCACCAGCATTGGAGGAGGCTTGAACTCATCCTGCTGACTCCCTGCAACTAGTTGTAGTGCTGAGTGTGGGGCAGCAGCTTACCTGGCAAAAACTGGAACTTCTTCCATGGATGTTGTGAGCAACACTTCAACAGCAGTGCTGTCAGCCAACATTCATTATGAGCCCACAGTAATTACCCATTTAAGTATCATGAAAAGAGTAACAGAAGATGATAAATCCTGTTGGACACTTCCAACATGCCCTCTGTCCTAGAAGCATGTACCTTAATTTGCACTGAAAATCATACTCAAAAAAAAAAAACCCAAAAGAAAAAAACATTAAGGTGCCATATGTCCTCTTGAGAAAAAGCCTCTTACATGTAAGGCCGGTGTTTTAAGCTTCACCTCCCCAGGAGGGCAAGACCAATACTCAGATTATTTCAAATACCACCCACAATAAAAGTTCTCAGAATTGAGGTCATGATCAGGCCTTTCCCAGCCGTGCAGTAGGTCAGGGTGTGTTACACTGGTACTTTAGCTGGGATTTGGAGTGTGATTGTATAGCAGATGTCCTCACTGTCCTCAGTCAGTGAGCCTTTGCTTGCCTTGGGGTGCAATCTCTGCATAGAAAATTCCTTTTGGAGTGGGCATGCAGACCAAAGGACCATACTAGAACATGTTAGAGGTTAAAAAACCCCTTTAACTATATATAATGAGTCAAGTCCTCTGCACCAACTGTTCCACTCCATGTAGCCACTCTTCTTGGCCTCACACTCATTGTGGATATAGACCCTAGGGGTTATTTCGGTTATGCTGTTTCCAAGATGAAATAAAGTTGTTTTCTGTTACAGTAATTTCTTGCATCTCCTCCTCTAGCCACTGCATAGGATCAAAACAGGAATTGAGTTAAAACACTTGTTGATAATTCTTCTACTCTTCCCACCACATCAGCTGGGACACCAGTGGGTGAGAAAATTTACAGTTAGCACAATGTTCCAGATGCCATTTTTTTCTGAGGACTTGTTATTGAAAAATACTTTGTTTGTGTTTAATCCTTATGCCTTTAAAAGACCAAGAGGGAAATGTGCTATTTTCCTGCAATTTAATACTGAGGAAAAAGTGGAAAGGGAAATGGAAGGTAAACTGCTCCAACACCCCCCTCCCCCCCCCAACACCCCCCCCCCCAAAAAAAAAAAAAAAAAAAAAAAAAAGTACTGTAGGGCATAAGGGCATATTTAACCTGAAACTTTGAAAACAAATTAATAATTTTGGGGATTGGGCTCAAGCAATGTTTATGCACACTAGAAAATACATGCGATAAACAAGAGCTGTTTCTTTTTCTATGTTGCCATTGGTAATTACTTTACATTTAAATGTTTCAAAGATAGAGATTAGCCTTTCACAGGATCCAAAAATGAAATTCAGCCAAACTCAATGACTAAGTGACCCCAGTTAGTCATATGTCCTCTCTTTAGCAACTTACTAATAAATGCTTGTAGGAAGAATATCAGACAAGATTACATGTCAGTACTATTAGTAACTATGGATCATCTTTCTAATCCTATGGTTAGATAAGAAATGTTTTGTCGCTTTCAAGAGCCATGAAGAAGTGAATTTCATATGCATTTGCATTGCTTAGCAGAAATAACATGGCAAGTAGCAGATGGATCATCATTTCAGCTTTGAGCTCCTAAGGGTTCATTTATAAGAATTCCTGCAACCAAGCATGCAGTCACGTGAAACACATCCTATTCCTATTCTGATTTTCATATGAACTAAAGTCTGCCCCATAAAAGCCCTAATTCCTCACCTTATATTGTAGTCCCCATTTTTCCTTCTATACCATCAACTCCAATATTAATTAAGTCCTTCAGTATCTCCCAGCAAAGGGTGAGCAGGGGCTTGAAAATTCCCTGTTGCTATTTACCAGGACTCCATCGTAACTTACTCTTCAAGCCTGACACAATAAACAAGATTTTCAAAATGTCTTTAGATGTGTAAAGATGCTATTAGGTACACACTGGGATTTATAAACATGTCTCAGTGCCACCAAAATATGAGGGAATGACATGCTTAATCTACTTTGGATTTTTTAAAATCACATGCAACATATGTCTCAAAACTATCAAAAGAGCTTTGTATACACTTACACATTGTTCCCAAGTGTCTAGCACTGGCTATGTCTACTGCATATTGCTCCTTCAAAATCATCTTGAAAAATATGGCATTAAAAACTAAGTAGCCTCTCCATTAGTAATCTTTAGGTTCATGAGACTCCAATTCTTACATAATTTCAAAATTTGAGTATGTATTGCAATGTGCATTCTTATCTTGTTTTTTAAAACCATGAAATGTATCTTACATGACTTCTGTTACAATTGTCTCTGTCCTTTATACCTGTGAAAAAATGGCTTGAAATACTCATCGATAAGAAAATAGTTTAAAAAAATGTAGTTAAGAACAACGTAGCAGTAAGTAACATATGAAGTAGTCAAGTATTCCATTAAATAGTATGGTGCTTCAGAAAAGTAACATTTAAATCAGTTAACAGAACCAGAAAACAGGTTTATGCTTCTGAGAGAAAAAGGAAAAAAATAAATAAGTTTGATGGAGGAATAATTCAGAGTAGCTGGTGAGACGCTGGGCTGAAAAAAAAAAAAAAAAAAAATGTTTTCCCCTCATAAGAAAGTTATATGAGGAGTACAGAGCAGCAGGGCTGTGGTGGTCTCTTGAAAGGAGACCATGGAGGAAGTCTGTAAAGAAGTCATTGCTAGTGTGTGGTGGAGCTGCAGCTGGAGAATAAACTGCAGCATTTGGTCTAAAGCAATTATTAGGCCGTAGCCCCCAGGGTCAGGGTCTGCACCAACTCCGAGCATTGATGGCCAGCTGCAGGTTGTTTCACACCCTGCCTGAACTCTGGTGGTGGTGAATGTCAGACATCTCTGGCCCACTGAATGACTGCTGCTTGCAAAGTTTGTGAGGTCCTGCATTAGGTGGGGAGATAAAGCTTAAGGTGCCAGTGGGCGTCCATGACTCCTCATGCCTGTAAAGAGCTGTCTGAAATTTTCAGGGCACTTCAGCTTCCCCAGAGAAGCCAGCACAACAGCAATGAACTTCTGCCTCCAAACCCAGCAGAGCAGTGCACAGGGCAATGTCCCTCCAATCCATTCTGAGCTCAGACCAAGGGTCAGCTCCTCCTCCCACATAAATCAATACCCTATATTATTCCCAGTTCTCTCACTGCTAAAGGGGACCCTACAGCTGGGACCAGAGTTTTCTTATTTAAACCAGATGAGGAAAACTGACTTACTAAAAAGGTCATTCGTTTCAACTTTCCTAACCTAAGAAGCAGAGACTGAGTTATGTTACATTTGTGAGAGATAATTCCAGAAGTTGTTTATAATCACTGTGCATTTTAGTCCTGACTTTGTCTTTTAATCATACTGGGCCTAATTTTACATATGCAAGGACTGATGCACAGGCACATTATACCAGCTAGGGTGCCGAAGATGGATTATGCTTTCAAGCAGACATAAGATTTTCTTTGGGGTCCCTTCCTGAGCGTCTGCAAAGTGGGTCTCTCCTGTATCAGCCTCAGGCATGCTGCTCCTAGTTGTCAACACATGTAGCCAGGGAGTGGGGGAGATCTGGGACCTTAAGTTGTTTATACAGTCTCTCATTGGTAGCATGATGGCACTAACAGATCTGATGGTAGCTCCTACCTTCACCTATCTGTGCCACACAGAGGGCTACCAAACAGACTATAGAAGGGTTTAGGATACTTTGCATGTGATAATGCTGCCTACTGCTTTTCTGCTGCATTTATTCCCATAAGGTCTACTTCAGCAAATATACAGTGCATAGTATTTGTCATTTACTTGAAATGTGGATAAATATGCTCAGTAAATTTATGAAATGTCCCTTCACAAGGTAAAATAAAAGAATCTTTGTAACCATCATTAAATGTTTTCATTACAATATTTACTACTGCAATCAGGACAAAGCAAATGGATGTTTTTGTCAGAAAAAAAAAAAAAAAAGGTCTTAAAAAGACACAGGGTATTGTTGTTTTCCTTGGAAAGTATAAAATTCCTCAGAAATTATATGGTGTCAAATAGCCTGCCATAGCTTATAAAAAAAATGATGCATTGCCTTTAGTTTTATTAGGAAAATTATACTGTGTTAACTCTTTGTGTCTTTGAGGGCACATCTCTGCATTGCACAGTAAAGCTTGTTCCAGACAGATCTGTGCCATGTACACAGCACAGGGTAACAGTTTATGGAGATATTCACTCTGGAAAGACTAGCTCAGAGCATTTCATTGGCACAGGCAAAGCCTGCAGCCCAGGGGCTGGGAGCCAGACTGTTTCTGGCCTGGGAGGCGGAGAGCTCTGGATAACAGGGGGACATGCAGGGGAGCCTTGCTGTTCCTGCTCTGGGGATGAAGGCATGGTGGCAGTGAGGGAGGCTGCAAGGATGAAGCACATCTTCCTCAGTAGCATCAGCCAACCTGATTTACTAAAACTGCAGCAGGACCCACTAACTCCAAACACAGGTCTCCATCAACAGGCCATCCTGCTCCTAGTGTCAGGGTAGCCTGACCAGTGGTCTCATGGGTATCTGTGCACCACACGTGCTTTTGTAGGGCAGAGCTTCCCTGATACCCCAGAGCAATGCATTTTCACCCACAAGCAGAAAAGAGACCACTTCATGAGCTTGGTGTTCAAAATGGAAAGCCTAAAGCTAGGCTCCTAAGAAATATTTGAAAAACCGATCTTCTGAAAGTATACTGCCTTGATAACCTTAACACTATTACATCTCCCATAAAGCAAAATTGTATGAGATAACCAAGCAGAAAACACATGGACTGTGTGCATCAAATATGTCTCTAACTCTTAGAGATTTTACCACATTAGTGAGCGCCCTCTGTAGATACTTGCCAGTCTTTCCAATAGCTAAAGCATAAGGTCAGATGTTTTGTAGCTGCACTGTCACAAAGCAATCATTTTCAAAAAACCCCTTTATTTAACCCTTTCAGGACAATCTACCCTGGAGCCAGGATTTAGGTGGACAAGTACTCTTTCCCATATAAAAGATATGGGTAATCACTGCCTGTTTGAATTCCCACGTTGATGGTGCCTTCCAAAAAGTATGGGTGAGCATGCGGCTAATTTATTCTCATATCAGTGACAAAGGAGGGAGGAAATCACAAATGAAGTGTTCCTGATTATATCAAGAACCATGGTTGCAAAAATAGTGCCTCTTTACACACAAAGCAATTAACTTCTACTTAAAAGGCCATGTAGCATATAGTGTTCTGAGGATGTAAAGGAAGCAGATTGTAATGGAGACATTTCTTTCTAGGTATCTCTCTGTGACATTATTGGTAGATTCAAGTTGAAGTCTGATATTCATGTTAAATGAGTGTGGAGCAATAAACTGCTGTTTTGAGTGACTAAAGGTAGTCTGAAGCTGGGGTATTCAGTATGCACATAGCCATTTATTGCAAATGAAGTACAGAGTTACAGAAAAGATCTTCAGGACCATCCCCTTGGTCCTCAGTGGGAGTGAAATCTGAACTAATAGACACAAACCAGAGAGTAACTGAGTGACTGATGAGACTATCAGAAAAATCTCATGCCATGGCAGTGTTGTTCTCCAGTCTGTCAGTTTGGCCATGCAACACCAAGACCTACTCCGCACTGAAAAAAGAAATAAAAAGTATTCTTAAAAATATGTAGAACTTAATCAAAATACAAACAGCCCTAACATTCAAAGACTTCACGCCTGTCTTAATGAGTGTATTGCAAGATTTTTCACAATTACTTACTGTTTTCATTTCCAGTGCTCCCAGGCAGACTCAATACAGAAACTTAAGCATTAATGTCTTTGGTTCAAGAGGCTCGTGAGGCAATTGGTCATGAAATTTTTATATATGAAGAACCAGAAAACAAGTGCTTCTATATCTTGGCCTCATTCAATGTCTAATTTTAAATATTGAGTGACTGCATGTGAAAATCAGAATTGAAAATATCTGAACAAAACTACATCTGTCATTAGACCTCTCTTTATTAAGTACATGCAGATAGGGAACTCATGCTGACAGCAGGAACTTAGTCACTGACTATGAAAAACAATGAGTGCAGCAAATGTGAACAAATGTCTGATCTAAGTCATTAGCTAAAGAGGTCATTTTAGAAAAAAATGTTAAAATCTGTGATCAAGAAATCACTCAGATTTAAAATAAGCAATTACTGGCAAACATCCAGTGAAAGGCAGAGTTATTCTCCTAGTTGTCAGGGACTTCTGGCTGTTCACAACAGCCTTCAGTCTACATCTCTATTTTAACATATTTTCAAAGAAATTCTTCAAAAGACCTCCAACAATCATGAAGATGGCTAAAAGTGTAATAGACTGATTTGCAGTTTGCCTCCAGCTTTTAATCCTTCAGGGGATACTTGGTTCATATTTCTCAGAATTTCTCTGTAACCTTTAGGACTAGGAGTTTAGTTTGGGGATTTATTTTACTCTCTTTGGCATCTCTCAAGATGGGTATCTAAGTCTGCCCTTGTCACCCTTAGCTCTCTTTACAGCCAAGGAGGAGTAAAAGACACTTCCAGTGGGGATTTACTCTAACCCAAGAAAAATGTCTAAGTGGTGTGTAATAAATTCTTTCTGTGGTCACTACTCCTCTTTATCTTCTCTAGCTTTAGATGAAACCAGGAAAAACTGGTGTAGACTTCAACATCTACCTCTGGGACATCTACAGTCAGACGAGATGAATCTCAGCTCATAAAAGAAATATTTGTTTTGGTACCAGCTGAGGTTATTGCACAACTTCCTGCTTTGGGGAGTTGGTGGTGCCTGGAAAAAAATTATTAGGAACCAGATCACAAAAGCTGGCTGCTACAATTTGCATTGTTAATGCCATCATTTCCTGATTGTTACTTTCAACCAACATCTCTGTTTTGATGTTTATTTTAAGAGGTCTAGTGTAGTAAGTGGCTGCTATGTTTTTTTTAAATCTTGATATCACAAGCACCAAGAAGTTAACATCATCTTTTATCAACATGTAATACTTTCTGCATGCATTTATTACCATTCCATAATAATAAAACCCAAGAAGCATATCCATAAACAAAAATATTTTTTAACATCTGTACTATTTTTGTTCTAAGATTGTCAGGAATAATTGAGTACTTCAATGCAGACTACCTGCCTACCAGAGATGGTCAGGAAAGGGATCATGCAGAAAGCAGCCACACCAGCCTTTGTTTGTCTTCTCTGTGTCAGCCCTTATGGCAACCAGAAGAGCAGGTAGGGGATGAGCCCAGACACTGTTTAAAAAAATTAAAACCCAAACAGAAGCAACAACATTGTTAAAAAAAGGAACAGTGGCCAACACATGAACTAAACTCTAACTGTATATATGGTGCTGCAGGTTTAGGAAGCCTGCTCATGGCCAGGACATTGATGGTGGAATGAATGTCCCACCAAAGTGCACACAGTTGTACATACAGACAGCTTTTCAAACTGGAAGAAGGGACTTCAGTAACCTGATGCTTACATCTGTGTCCAGGGCCCTCTCCTGCTTCAGAATCCTGCAGGCTATAAGTATTTATCAGTGGCATTATCAAAACAAGCACTGTAATTTTTTATGTGCTTTTTGCAATGCAGCCCATTAATGATTTGCCATGCTGGTTTCAAGAGAAAAGGGGGATCTTTATGGGAGTGTGCCACATGAGTGTGGCAGTTACTGCTTGCTAGGAGCATTCATCAAGACATTAATTTCTTCTATTAACTCGCAGAAAAGAGTAAAGTTCACACAGTGTGGATATATTAGAGACTGCCATGGAGTGCCAAGGTAGCAGGACCTTCTCTACCCTTTGTGTAACAGAAAGAGATCACCTCAGAGAAGACCCAACCTGCAATCCATGTTCTCAAGGAACCTCTGCCCCAAAGTTGCACCAGGGAAGGTTTAGACTGGATATTAGGAAGCATTTCTTTCCAGAAGGGGTTGTTAGGTGTTGGAATGGGCTGCCCAGGGAGGTGGTGGAGTCCCCATCCCTGGAGGTGTTTAAGAGTCGAGTCGACTTAGCGCTGAGGGATATGGTGTAGTTGGGAACTGTCAATGTTGGGTTGATGGTTGGACTGGATGATCTTCAAGGTCCTTTCTAACCTAGACAATTCTGTGATTCTGTGATTTTCTGTGAAAGTCTGAACAGGTGGAGGCATCCACAGAGACTAAGGACAGAGCCATCATTCTGGGACAACTATAGCTTCCAAACCAGTGTTTTATGGAGGATAGCAGGCCTCTTCCTCTAGTCTTTTTTTGAATACTTGATTGAGTGGATTATTTTAGATTTACATCTGTTCTACATTTTTATGAAAAAAAAAAAACAACAAACCAACATTTCACAATGGAGGTGGTGATTTTTTAAAAAAAAAATTGAAATGACATGCTTAATATTAATGATAAGTGTTAATAAATTCAGTCAACTCCTGTACAACGGACATAATGCTCTTGGCATCCCTGCAAGAAACAAAGCAGAACAATTATGAGTCATCAAATGTATTTGTCAGAGGATTTTGTATTGTAAAAAAAAGCCTGTTCATGTTAGCATAGTGCTGAAAGACAAGGAGTGAATTATAGCTTGGAAAGTGATGGGATAGATATAAAATCCAAGGGTCCAGAGGCCAACTGACTATATAGGCTCAGCTGGAGACAAAAATACATGTTATGTATTTTTTCAATGGATTCTTCCATTTATCCTGTTAAGAAGTAGTGACTCCCCAAATCAAATGTGAGTTAGGCTAGAATTTTAATCGTACTGGAAACGTTGCCACTGCAATTGGTATTTGAAGCTCTTCTAACTGATTGTTATGCTATTTGTTCTACTGTGAATGCAGAGAACCAGCAACACAGAAACAGGAGCTGTGGATAACAGGACAAGCACAGCGACATGCATGCAACTACAAGAAAAGTGTATTGGTCCTGATGAAGAGGAACAGATATGTCCTTCCTTCATAGATACCCATACCAAGGGGACTCCTGGCTCTGATCTGATAACCCAGAGAGTTTACAGCAGCATTCTGATAAACTTTAAATCTCCTTTGTATTATTGTCATTGCTTGGAGAGCACTCTGAGAAGTGCCTCCAGGGGTACAAGCAGATAAGTATCTGTCTGTTGGCATTCTAATATTAATGACCAGGACTAATTTAAAAAAATTACATAACAATTTTTTATAGTATGGCAGAAGAGCTTTAATTACCCTTGGTACATTTTTGAGGAAAAGAAACATGGCTGCTATTGGAGATTTTCATTTTTTTACAATGAAGACATGAGATAGGCAAATAGCATGGTTTTTTACTTATTTTCAGGGTGTGATTTTAAGACAGTTAATGAAGACTTTGAAAACGGATGGGTTGAGGTTGAAATTCAGATAGAAAGGAACTAATACAGTCTTATTTCCATTTGTAGACTTGCAGAATATCAGGAAGCTTTAATCAATGCTGTGCTGGAAGTTTCAGTGGGCACATGCTTATGTTCTGTCCCATAGGGAAAAATTAATTTTTATAATAAAGCAGTTCTAACTCCACAAGAATAAGTTTTTACAGATCTGTTCTAAAATTAAAAGAAATGACTTCAAGAAAAAAGTGAGAATGTGCTGATTGCATGCTCATGAAGACTGAGATTCAGCTTTCTGCAAAGGCTTGCACTAGGTGCTGGGTGTACGTCCTTGACATAAAACTTTGGTAGGACTTAGGGCCTTCTGCAATGAAATAGAATTTCAAGAAAATGTATAAAATATCCATTTTGATACAGGAATGTTTTCTCATTACAATACTTTGCAGAACTCTTTCTTTTCTTTTCTTTTCTTTTCTTTTCTTTTCTTTTCTTTTCTTTTCTTTTCTTTTCTTTTCTTTTCTTTTCTTTTCTTTTCTTTTCTTTTCTTTTCTTTTCTTTTCTTTTCTTTTCTTTTCTTTTCTTTTCTTTTCTTTTCTTTTCTTTTCTTTTCTTTTCTTTTCTTTTCTTTTCTTTTCTTTTCTTTTCTTTTCTTTTCTTTTCTTTTCTTTTCTTTTCTTTTCTTTTCTTTTCTTTTCTTTTCTTTTCTTTTCTTTTCTTTTCCTTTCCTTTCCTTTCCTTTCCTTTCCTTTCCTTTCCTTTCCTTTCCTTTCCTTTCCTTTCCTTTCCTTTCCTTTCCTTTCCTTTCCTTTCCTTTCCTTTCCTTTCCTTTCCTTTCCTTTCCTTTCCTTTCCTTTCCTTTCCTTTCCTTTCCTTTCCTTTCCTTTCCTTTCCTTTCCTTTCCTTTCCTTTCCTTTCCTTTCCTTTCCTTTCCTTTCCTTTCCTTTCCTTTCCTTTCCTTTCCTTTCCTTTCCTTTCCTTTCCTTTCCTTTCCTTTCCTTTCCTTTCCTTTCCTTTCCTTTCCTTTCCTTTCCTTTCCTTTCCTTTCCTTTCCTTTCCTTTCCTTTCCTTTCCTTTCCTTTCCTTTCCTTTCCTTTCCTTTCCTTGAAATAATTGTGTGAATTGAGCTTACTTATATATCCAAACTAAACACTGGAATTTTATGTGCATTGGAGATTCTCATGCCTACAAATCAGGGAAGAAAAATCAAAGTGAGAAGAATTATGGTAATTCCAAATGCTTCTATTCCAGCAGTTGTCTGGCCTTGCTTGGATCAGCTGTAATACTGTGATATTGCTCAGACACTCTCCAAGCTATCCAAAAGTTCCCTGCAATAGAATTTATTTTAAGCATGCTTTTTTTTAATGAGAAAATTTTGAATCTCCTCTGTGGGCCTCTGTGACAACTTGTATGAGTTCCAAGTAGAAATTTACTTTTTAGAGGGTTTCAGGCACTGAATTCTTTATTTGTAATAAGGTTATTTCATTATCATCATAGGATAGGTTTCTTGTAATGTGGGCTTTTTTCCTTATCTTTTATCCCATGAAAAAAACAGGACCAACGGAGAAAGAACATGAAGGCCTTGGCTAAACTCCATCTTGTTATGAGCTCACTATAGTGCTGTTCTCTAAGTTGTAATGCTTATTTGATGTGCATGAAAGTAATGTATAAATGAAGATAAATAAATATCTACAAAAATTTTTTGCAATGCTCCCAAACTAAACCACTTTAAGTTCAGCTGAAGAGAAGTTTTTAGCTCTGTAAGCTAGTTTGGCAATACAATTGTTCACTTTTTCAAAGTTAAAACATCACAAGAATGGTTTAAATTAACACCTTAGCAACATGAATGCCTTCTAAATAATCATAAACTGGATTTCTGTCACAATTTTGACCATCTACCAACTTTAGTGGAGCTTGTCCTGGTTTAAGCTGGCACACTGTTAGAGACATTCACATCCCATAAATATTCACCTACTGGTGATGGGATTAATCTCACCTAACTTTGGTTGTCAAAAAATTGTGTTACTACTCTAACCTTTTTATTTAGGCTCCTTCTACAGGAAATTGAGAGAGACCAGCACCTCCAGAGAGTACTTCATCTTGGATTGCCTTAAATATATACTACAGTATAGGATAAATCTTTTCTCTAAGTGCCTGTCTTTCTTTTCTGAGTGAGCCTAAGAAGACTAGTAAACTGGACACTTAACTTTGGGTTGGCTAAACACCCCAAATACATGAAATTACTTCCATGTGATGTCTCTAACAGAGAAGCTGGTAGACATTTTGTCAGCACTTGGAAACACTACTTGTCAGCCCTCTAGTCAGCCTACAAGCTAGAGGTTGATGGTCCTGAGGCAGGGATGTTAAAAGGCAAGATGTGCCTCAAACAGCCACCCCAGTTCCGTGTGGTGTATCGGCTTAAACCCATAATACAGATGAGGTTGTGTTAACCTGTGAGCCCATGAACTGAGATGGTGAGGGTCAGGCAGACAGTCTGTCATTCCCGCTTCTCAAGGGTAACCTCTGGCAGAAGTCTGGGGCATAGGGCAATATCGATAATATCCTGAACTACTGCAGCTGAATTTGCAAAAGGTACCCCTGCCCAAGGCATGATTTAAATTTTTATGGCAATTCTTAAAGGCATGAAGCCTGGGCCCAATTCTCACACATTTCCCCCTTTTGTGCACTGAAAAATCAACCCCTAAATAAAACTTGGAATAAATTATGACATCTTCTACTCTTGCACTTTCTCCAAATCATTGGCACTGTTGTAACTGTAAAAACTGTAGCAATACTGGAAAGATGTAGATTATAAGGATTTTTAAAACCATTCCCTATATTACTGTTTATCAGACAAAGTGGTTTTTATCTGGAAAGGAAGAGGTGAATCCTGCTTTTAAAGAACTGCTGAAGAGAAACAAGAGCAGGGAACTGGGAAGAGCCCTGTGGGTCAGTGAGCCCAGCTCCCCCAGGGCAGGCAGCTATGTGGAGGTTAGGAACCAGGGCTATTGTTTCAGCTCTAACGTCATGGCATGCAGTCAAAACTATTCCACAGGCTAAAATAGCCAGGATTATCCTGGCTAAGATTTATGCTGCCCATGGAGACTAGCTATGGGAAAATGCAATTAGCACAAACCCAGCGTAGTAAGTAGTGCAACAGTAATGTTCCCTACTATTGATATTCCATTTACACATATTAAACCAAAGATACATAAAGGTATGCTGTTAGCCAGGCATTCACAAATGCATGATACATACATTAAAAAAAATTATCCATAGTTGGCTCCAGTGTTCACTAGTAAGATTCCCTGCAGATTTGAATACCAAAAAAAAGTTCTTAGTGTTGTATAAGAGGGATTCCTATGGCATTTCTTAGTTTGATCTTCATTCTCCAACAGTTTTGCTTTAAGATGACTGAGAATATGACAACATGTGAAAAAGGTAATTTTAGGCTTATAGTTAAATAATGTTAAAAGCCTAATAATGCATTCGCTCATAGTATGATTTCCCTTGTTATACAAATTTCTGTTTTGGTTTCCCTGGTTAGATATACTGTTAGGTTTAGTCACCAGTTTACAAGGGAAGCACATATCTCTGCTAGACCTTTAAATAACATCACAGTGATTAAAATTTATTGAATTAAAACCCATACACATAGATGTGGTGCTTTACAAAAACTCATTAAAGAGGCAGTCACATGAAAGTCTATGGGTTAGTAACTTCAAATATTAAATATTTTACTGTTGTCTACAGCTTGCTGTTTATTTACACCTATGTAAATGTAAAATTAATTGAACATGCTGCTAAGATGTAAATGGGATAATATTGGCCATTAGTAACAGATTGTTAAAATGTATAGTTGTTGTATTTTTCTAATCCAGTGAATCTGATTTGCCATTTCCAAGCACCTTGTAGTACCTCCCAAGGATGTAAGCTATGTAAGAGTGCCACCCAACTTGAATGCTCTCACTGAGATGGAGGTTGGATACACCTGGTCACTGCCGGTGAGTGGCTGAACTGACAATAAGCTGGGGACTACCACGTCTAACTGAGGGAAACTGGAGATCTTTCACAAAAGGGCAGGATGAAAAGCTCATGAAACAGGTCCCAAATCATTGCTATCTCCAGCCGTGTGTATAAAAATAAACTGATGAATTTCAGCTTGCCCGTCATAAACCTGTATGAACTCTGGAGCTCTTTCAAAGCCTTCCACTTGAGTGGCTGGTGGATGAGTGGAATGGTGGCCACATCAACCAAAGTTCACAAGTGTTGTGTTAACACTGTAATGTGCAGGTTTAACTACCTTCCCAGGATGTGAACACATGTCATGAAGTCTGATTCTGATCTTGCTTCTGTTTATAATAGTGTAAATTCATAGACTTAGAGGTACTCCTTTTTTAAAGTAGTGTCTGGCAAGAGTCTGCCTTTGATTCTACATGCACAAAATAGAATTTAAATAAGGCCCAAAACTTTTCGCTTGTAATATTCTCAAAGGTAAAGCAAATGCCAATATGACTCTAAATATAAGCAGGGTAGTAAATTTAAATACCTATAAGTAGTAAGGTGTTACAATAATATTTTTAATGATAAAAATATAATTTTTTATCAGACTAATTAAGGTACTTTGCAGTACTTAAAGTTTCAGACTTTTTAGCTCAAATGACCAAGTGTGGACAAATGAGATACTTCAAAAATGACACCAGTAGGCAGAATATTAAGCTTTCCAGTGCAACCACTTTACCTTAGTGCAATACACAGGGAAGAGAGATTAATAATACCTAACTATTTTTTCAAAGAAATAATACATACAAATATACTGCACAATACCACAGTAAGTAGCAGATGTGATGTTATCAGGGTTTGACAGCATTTTCACATAAATTATTGTGTAAGCACAGTTAATCATTATGTACAGGTGGTTTGCCACCTGTTTAATTCAGTTTCAAGCTGATTTACACAGCTTTTAAGGCAAACACCCTCCCCCCCCTTCCAAAATTACAGTTTTGCCTGTGTATCAACTAATGTGGACAATTTTATTTCCCTTCACTTCCCACCGCCTCACAAAGACACACAAAGTAAGAGCTTCTGTCCCCCTTTACAGCCTTGTTTTAGCTGTTAAGTTGTAAGAAGTGTTCTTATACAGGTAGTAACGGACGGTGCTAGCCCCTCCAAAATGAATTTTTACCTTCTGTATGAACAGTGGCAAATTCATCACTTGCTCTTCACTCCTGTGTCTCTTAACCCTCTGTGTCTGGTTGTACACTACAGCCTGTGTGAAAGACCAGCCCCCTTTTTAAGCTAACTCCTCTTCTGTGGGTGTTACATAGTCCAAATAGTTATGACATATAAATCCTGGTTATTGCTTGGGTAGTTCTGATACTTAGCACATATAAGTTGTAAGATGTTGAGAAATGCTGACAAACAGCTTTACAGTAAACATGAAGCAAGGATGTCATTGCACCTGCAGGTGGGAATCCCAGGATCAACAGGAGTTCAGTGCACATAGCTATGTTTATACTAATATGACAAGGGAAATTAATTCTCACCCTGGTTTTCAACAGATTAGATATGAATTTCAGTCTAAATTTTTCATCCTGTAGTTATCTGATTCAGCCTGATATTGTACAGCTAGGTTACAGCTGTCACTGACCGCTATTTTTATTCTTTTTTCCTTAACTTGAGTTAAAGATCTAAATTTGATAAGCAGGTCCTGTTCCTACCAGGTATTCTCAAACCTATCAAAATATCCAGAAAATTGTTAACATTATTCATTCTCTTCTGACTTCATTACTACATATCCCTCACTTTCTTTTAGGGATAAAAGCAGTGCTTTTGATTTGTGCCAGCAGTCTAGTGAGCACAGGTGAGTACTGGTCCTGGAAGAAACACTTCAGGGCTATGGAAGACATCCACATTTCACAGTATCCTCTGTGTTATCTCAGTGATGCATCTTTCACCTACTTCCATCATGCCTATTTATTATCACCTCCCAAACTCCTGTCTCTGCACTTCCCAGCTCAGGATGTGTCCAGCTTGCAGATCCATGGAACTGCTCCTCACAGCTCACTTGCTGAAGACTCCAAAAGAGACAAAACCTTCCCCTTCAGCTCTGAAATCTTCCTCTTTTCTCTACAAAAGATGTCCAAGACAATAAGAAGTAAGTTAGGTTCTGTCCTGATTCCATTCAGTGCTCTGTGTCTGCTCACAAGCAGAAGGGGAGACACAGCTTTGCTTCTGCTTACTTGGGAATGATGATTTTGTAGGAGTTAAAGTAACAGCCTAGTACAGACAGACAACACACCTTTGCATGCATCACTGCTGTCTGTATTAGAAGAACTTTATTCAGGCTGCTGAGATAAAGCTTTATCAAGCTGGAAATGACAAGAGTTTACAAAATGGCCTAATCCTGTGCCCTTCTGTGTCCATACAGTGCAAAAATGGCACCCCAAAGCTGAATTTCTTTGTCCAGCCATTTAATTATCAAGGATATCATAGTGTACAGACAGAAGATCACGTTCAAGTTTATGTGTAAATCTAATGTTTCAAGAACTGTTTTATTTCTTTTTATGTGCCTTTATGTGTGCATATTCTGCAACAAGCACCTCAGCAGGATGTAAACCCTGCAACACTGCAGGAGGCTGCTGTTACCTCTGATAAGAAGGTAACTAAATAAGTAGGAGATAATAGGATGGAAGAAATGCCTGTAGGTGCTAAAGAAAAGCTCAGGCAAGAAATATAGCATTTGTTAGGTGCAGTGTCCCAAGATGATGTGCTCAGTGCTGCTTATTCTTATAGCTCTCAGGTCCTATGTGCTCCTACCAAAGCAACTGTTAGCAGTACTGACTTTGTCGGTTGAATAGATTCAGTCTTTAGAAGTTTGTGATCGGGTTTTTTTAAATAAATATTTTTAGCATGCTACCAAAGCTTTTCTGAGGAACACTAATGCCAGGAGAGAAGCAGTGATTTTCAGCACTTCACCTTAGGAAGTGCTTAGTTAAATTTCATTAAATGAAAAACATAAAAGCAACAACAAAAGGAGTCAAGGCACATTTTCCCTGGCCCCATATCAAACTTCAAAAACCTGCTGAGGTAGGCAAGATATAAATGCAACATCTTAAAAGTTGAGAAAACTTTTTCTAATGTAGAAAGTTGTATTTCCTATTGGTCTCTATCAACATACAACAGAAGATGTGTTCTTCCTTAAGAGCTGGATATTGCACTGCTAATGTAGACTAAGAGAGAGAAAAAGGTACCCAACAGTTGATTTATCACCCCTATGGAAAAAAAAAAAGCATTTCCTATTCAGTTCTACAGGACTGACCCACATGTGGAAGGGGATGGGGTGGGTCTTTGTGGAACGGTACTACTCAGGACAAAGCTGTGTCTATTTGCAATAACACAGCTCATACACAGACATGAGCTTTACCTCTCTGCCCATCATCCAACCTACCTGTGTGGCTGGGAGCTGGCAGAGAAGGCAGGCACGTTTCACAATAGCGGAAAGATTTGGCAGAGGGATATGATGGGATGTTGTACAGAACTACATGAATTACATAATTACAGAAGTTTTATTATTTCTCCTTTAGGTTATGGAGTAGGAATAGGGATGACATGTGATTAGAGAAATAATCTGGAATTATTTCAGTGTATAATTCCAGTGTCTGGAAAGCAGATGGGCTGATCTGAAAGGCTTTTGCTGCTGTGAAGGGGGGAATGAGTGGCAGTGACAAGTACATTTGTCTTCAGTTTGCTTGTCTAATTTACTGGTGGGTCCCTAAGGGTTAAGTTGGCCTGATAGTTTCAGAGTTCATCCAGAATATTTTCATCTTGGTGCACCTGAGAGTGGACATTGGCCATCACCTGAATTTCCAGGGTTATTCACCAGGGAAATGGCACTATCATCAATTCATTTTCCTGGGATTGAACACGGGTGGAATTTTACTTGTGCATTTTGTTTTTTTAAGTAAACAGTCTGAAGTGGATTTTCCTAGTTAGAACTGCATGTAAGCACTGCAGGTTAGTGTATAAGTAACATAGGTGGCCTATTTTATTGCAAGCTGTTAGCCCTGTTGTGAGGGTGCAAGATTCGTTTGATTGTACCTGACTATCATCTTAATGTGTCATTTACCTTACTTCTTCTCCATCACTGCTCCCTGTCCAAATATTAGCAGGTGTGTTTACATGATTATAAATAAAGTAGCCAGAAAACATTAATGGCAGCGGTCACTTAATGAGGGGACTTATTTAATTGAAATCATGAATCTGACAAAGTTCCTACTCTGATGTGATCTGACAAAAATGATCATAGGATAAAATTGCTGCTTGCTGATCCCCACCTATCTTACATCTCAACTTGCTGCAAGATTGAGGCAAACTGCACCAATTTACTGCTCCCAACTGCCTGATAATGGACACTTTGCTGTGCACTCTCCCTTCATTACAGCACAGGTCAGGGCTGTTAACAGGGGCTCTTGCCACTTTTGACAGATAGTCACTACCAAGATGAATGGCACTAGCCACATGACCACTTAGTACTATGCTTTTCCTTTCTAGCACCTTTAAAGCACTTATATTTTTTTAAAATTCACTTCATCCTTTAACTCTTTATTAACTAAGAGAATCAATAGAAATCTGCTGAAACTGACCTCACGCAATTCTTCTAAACTTAATTGGGTGCATTGCTATGAATACATCTTGGCATTTGTTGCATGCCAGTAATGAGAGATTCATTTAATCATTTATTTTAAATTCCTTAAGGACTTTCAGACAATTTACTCAGATTTTCTGTATGTACCTTAGTGCTAGGTTTTAGAATTATTGAAGGCATAATAAGGTCTGCAAGGACTGAATCAAAACATTAATTATCAATTTTTTTGCCTTTCTAATGAAAATCTTTGGGCTTGAACTTATTGAAATGTAAAGTATTTCTATTTTCCAAATTTCCTGCTTTTGAGACTGTCAACCTAAATATTAACAATTTTCTCTTCGAGCAAATTTTTGTTTTATTAACAGACAGAAATACCTTAAGCAAATGCCCAGCACTTAATAACAAAGTTGCTTAGGTGCATTCAGTTAGCTAAGACAAATTGTTTCTGAGACAGTGTCAGGTGTAGTTTGAACATGTGTTTTTAGTTAGCTCACCATGTTACATGACAGTTCGGTAAATAGCATTTAGTTTCAAAACCAGAAGTGATTAGACAGAGAAACTTTTTTTAAGAACACTTCTATATTAACTTATTTTTTGCTAATTCTAATTTTTACTGAGGTCTCCCAGAATTCCTATGTATAGAAACAGAAAATTAGTTCTTTGTATCAAGCAGGATCATATGCTCTCGCATGCATCAGACCAGTGCTAGAACCTGACTGAAATGTGATCAGCCAAAACAGAATCTTGGTGCTGAAGGTGCTACATAATCGGAAAGTCTTCCTGGCTGTGGTCACTTAGTGAAGGGACTTTTCTGAACCAAAAGCGTCAGTTGGATCACAAGCATATCTTGGGCGATGGGTGTGCCAGGAATATCAAGCTAATTTTTAGACCCAGGTATGAAAGTTTTGGTGAGATGGATATTTCACAGACGAATACCATGGAAATTCTCTAGCCAGCTTTGAGTTACTGCATCTAGGTGCACTGTTTTAAGCAGTAGCATGCAAGAAACAACATCAAATCTACACGTACATGTTGATGAGACTTTGAGTGTAGTTCAGAAGCACTCAGTCCTCCTATGCTCTTTGGCAAATGGCTGGAAAGCAGGCAGGTCTCTTAGAGAAGACCAATGCATTCTCCAGTCTGATAAAGATCTGCTTTCCTTTTGTGACATCTATTTACCTCTTCTTCTCTGTTCATCCTATGTATGTATCTCTTTTCTGTTTCAGATTCATGTTGTGCTTCCTCCTGTACAACTAATAGGGTCGAGACCCCAAAGGAGCATACTGTGAGGTACATGCAGGCAAAGAGACTTCTGTTTTGTTTCACCTCTTCTCATTTCTCCAAATAGAAGAGAACCAGCAGGAGACTGGGAACTTAAGATTTTCTTTCTCCCCTTAATTCAAAGTACAAGAGTAAGTTTTTGTGGCAGTGCGTGTCTCCCAAGAGGCAACTGTAGTGTAAATGTCCTTCTTTCTCTCCTACACAGGCAGTAGGCAGTGCTGCTGGGATGGCAGAAGTGGGTATAAAAGGAGAGGACTCACAAGAGATGGTATCTCGCCTTGCTAGGGAACCGCTAGGAAGTACTTTCAGCCCTGGATGTGAATATTATTCTCTCCTATCTTGATCTGCTATTCCAGAATGGTGTGCAAACCCCACTTCTTCCATCTTTCTGTTCAGTGTACCAAAACTACTGTCTAAGCTGCTCCTCAAAGGTCAGCTGAATTTTTTCGCTGTTCTTGGTAGAGCCTGTGGAGAATCAACATCTTCCGTCCCTTTGGCGTAGGTGGCTGCTGGATTTTCACACCCTGCCCTGGCAGCTATTTCATCTCCTGTGCTGGCCTGTGCACCTTGAATCCCAACTACTGATAAAGGCAAGAGGGATGGGAGCACCCGTGCTATAGACCAGGCCCCGTTTTCTGGCTGTAATAACACTAACAAGACTTTTTCTTCGGACTAAGAAGAAAAATCTCCTGCAAAGTTATTATTCCTCTGTATTTTGTTGTAAAAAGAAAAGCACTTTGAGTCTTTCTGACTTTTTTTTCCTCCGTATTAACACTCAGAAGTGTGATGCTTCTTGATTCTATAGGTTACTACAGAGACCATTGCTCTAAAGACAGACCTGTATCCATGGCAACGCATATTTCAACATGTATATTTTCAAACACATACAAGGGCAATCTCTTTATATAATGTTTGTGCTTTAACATGATCATGTGGCCTGTGACACACAAGCTGTGACTCCCACGATCTCGCTGCTGGTGCTCCACGCTACTCTTGTAGCAGTCGGCCACCCACAGCTGCCATTTTGCTCGGCAAGGCGGGCGTCGTGCGGCAAGGGGAGACTTCACTTTTGTTCTTTCCTGTTTTGTTGCCTTCCTTAATCTGAAATAAATGCCACTCAGATGGAAAGCACATGCCTGCTCTCTGTGCATGGAAAAAACCCCATAACAATTATCATGGCTTCGATTAACAGCAACAGTGACCCGGGGGTCGGGCATTTCCCCAACGTTAATGACCGCCCAGGTTAAGGGCCCCCTGCTCGACGTCAGGTCCTCAACTCTTCCAGCTGGTCATTAACAGGCAGAAATGCCTGCTCTCAGGGTCATTATTGTTTAATTAATGCAGACTATAAAACAATTTTCACATAGTTTCACTCTATAAAATCTCTGGCATTTGAATAGTATCTCTAAATTGAAAGCATGGGAAAGTTATTTTGTATTATTTATTAATATGCCTGCTTAATATGAATACATAATTAATGATACAGGACAATTTTAAGGAAAGATCTAATAGAAATAATTACACTGAACTCGCAGGCTTTTAGGGTTACAAGAAACTGTCACTCAGTTTACACACAATTAATGTTTTTCTCTCTGTGTAATTCTTGATCATTTCACTATGCTTTGCTCTTGACAAACAGTCAAATTATGTGGTTACAACTGCTATTAGATTTACATTGCATTGTCTAATTCACTTTGCCTCATGAAATTAGATGAATTATTAAACACATAATCTGTTATTCCCTATTAAAATTAATTGATTTTTATGTCAGTTTAAAACTAATGAATTGTCTAGGGATATTCTCATAAACCTCATCACATAGCAGAAAGATTATTTTATTTCTCATCATTTCTGATAATGATCTTTAGAATATGATGCCTCTATGCCTTCACAGAGTAGCAAAAATATAATTAGTCCAGCACAGGCTTTTTAACTCTTTTACACAGAATGCTTTCAGCTGTTCTGTGTCAGAAAAAAAAGTTATAAATTACCTGAAAAACAGAACAACTACCTGTAAGCAAAGTTACTTCAGACTGTCATGAATGCAACAAAGACCTCGGGCTGGTCTAAGATTATAAATTTTCTGAGGATACTTTGCTGGCATTTAAAAATAAAAAAAGAAAGAAAGAAAAAAGAAAGCAAAGTGATCACACTGGGTAAATTGCTGTCTGTCTTCTTGCTGGTAAAATGAGCGGTGAAGTAATCTCCTCCCCAAATTAAAACAATACCTTGAAAGATTAGAACCAAAACAGTGTGTTATGTTAAAGTAGAGGAAGATGTGAGCAGTAGCTTCTGAGATATATTTCATATGTTTTTCCTCAGAGTATTGATATTTCAGGGAATTGTCCATTTTTGTCTGAATTTTACAATTAATTTTATTATTTAATTCTTTTATTCAGATGTCCTCCCCTCATCTTGCCTCTCTCCTCAGATTCTTTTCCAGCCTGGTTACTTTAATTTTGCTGAATCCAGCTGCATTGTTGGGTGTATTTGACGTTGTTGTATTCCTATAGACATCTATAAAACCCCATCCAGCTCCTTTGTCCGTAAGGAGCTTCATTGCTTCATGCAACACAATTCACCAACTCACTTTTAATACTCCTGATTGCAGTGCTCATCTAAACCAGTGGCACTGGCATCAAACAGTGGTCTCCAGCGTGTAGCATTGACACAATAGCTTCCCGGGGTTTTGCGAAAGCTGCTAATTTCACCTTTCAACCGAGATAAAGCACTTGCAAAACTGAAGCAGTCCAACAGTGTTCCACAACATTAAAGTTCCTAGGATTTCAGCTGAATAGACTTTCTCTTTATTTATTTATTTCTACAGCTCATTCCTGTTTTATGTGTATGATTGCTATTTACCAGGAAACAAACATTATTTATACCTCGCGTTTTAAAATCTTGAAAGGTTGTGTTCCCCGACTTCCTTCTAACTCTGACTTCTGATGCATTCTTTGACTTTTCTTTCTTTCACCCCTCAGAGAAATAATTTCAAACAAGCCCAATTATGCTTCCTTTAAACATGTCTCCATGTCTCACTTCAATCCAAAAAATGTAATGGCATGGTGAAAATTAAAAACGTTTGAAGGAACAAAATAGTATTTTGCTATTGTTTTCATAGACTTATTATGCATAGGCCTACAAATATGTCTAAATAATATTTATAGTATAATTTTAAGCACTTTGCAAAGCGTATTGAATTTTACTCTGTATTAGCAATCTGAATTTCTAACATTTTTAATCCAAACAAGGAGGAGTTACAACCCTTGTAGAAATGTTTGGCTGATTACATAAAGAGTAGTGCAATGGCAGCATGAAAATGCATGCAGTTAATCTGTATACTGATATCCAAACTAAGGTTTTGTTTATAGGGTTCTTTCAGACTGCTGAAAAGGTATGCTGGGTTAAGGGGAGTAGCTGTTCCTCCCAAAGCCAATTTGTCTGATCTGCTGTCTGTTCTGGGTTTCACAGCTACTCTTGAAACTACCATCACCATAGGATCCAGATACTTTCTGCATAAACTACATCTTCAAATGAGTGACACTTAGGGACTTCACTGAAGAGTCCCTGGAAGTCCTTCACAAAAGTCATTATCACCCAGTCCTGTTAACTGGAAAGCCTGAATAAGAGAATTTATTTTTTTGGTTTTAATTTTAACTATCACTCCCCATTTTAATTGTGGTGGTAAGTCTCCACAGTCTCATCTTCCCCAAAAGTAACGCTGTAACTTGACAACCTTTTGTATTGTAGTCTTGCAGAAGTGCTTCATCTGTTGTGCTCTGAGCTGCATTGTCCTGGATAAACACAGCTGGAGACTGACCTGGTAAAGATCTTAAACAATAGGACCAAGGACCTGACACAGTATTTTGTCCAGAGAAGAAATAGCTTGCCACACTCCCTACTTTCTGTTTTCCTCAGTATCAGCTACATCTTGCTGATGTCTTTCCTACTTCTTCACATGGATGCTGACACCATGTAGGTAATGTGTGACATTACCAGGCTCCTGTAAGATGTAATTGTAAGATTGTAATTGTAATTGTAAGATGTAATTGTAAGATTTCTTTCAGTGAGGTCTGTTGTCTCTCTGTACAGTGGTGTGAGGTCTCCTGTGTTTACTGGAGCAGAGAAGAGACAAGATTCATCCCTATGGGAGAGCTTCCTCTGGGATTTTCAGGGCTTTTTTCACACACCACGCCTTTTCTCTCCAGTTAGATGTGGTGAAACTGATATATAGTGTGTCAGCTACTCCAATGGTCTTGAAGCCAGGAGCCAGTATTAGTTTGCAAGTAAAATGTGAAGTGAGGAGGTAAGTCACCACAAAGAGGTGACTTACGTCACCAAAGCTACTTCCACTCTGCGCCCTTTCTGACAGCTGAGTGGCAGCTGCTGTCTTGTGATGATGAAGTTTGGTTGAACTCTGTCTAAGTGGTTTGTGTCTCGAAACACAGACAAGACACTTTCCACATGAGATGTAGACTTCTGGAGGGTGGAATAGGCCAGTGAAGGTGTTTGGTCCTTGCTGACTCCATTTTCTTTGGGCTCCATCTTTTTGCACATGCTAGGACTAGCTCAGGGGGTCAAAGAAGATCTTTCTCCAGAGTCAGCCCCATGCCTGGAAGCAGCCCCTGGACCTGACCCACAAGCCCACAGGGCCAGGGCAGAGCGGGGCTCTCCCCTGGTTTGTAGAAGATGAGGAGTCTCATTTTAAAAGCTGATGTTCCTTCCAGGGAATGTGAGATGTGAAGGAAGAGGAGGAGCCCAAGAAATGGCCTGTAACCTTCATCTCCAGGAGGGACGAGTACTGCCCCAGCTGAGCCTTTCTGAATCCAAATTTAAGAATAGCAACACAATCACTATTCCCCTACAAAAAGCACCTGTCTCTACAGTGGGATGAGTCATTTCTATAGCCCCACAGTAGGGAGGATATACCCACCTGGTAAAGCCATCAAAAGAAGTTACCCCAGATCAACACAGTGAAACATAGCTTATGTGTTATCAAGGCCCAAATAACTTGCTTGGTATTATTAGTGAAAATTAAGATTCCACCTACCTAGTGTCATTCCAGTAGCAGCAAAGCTCCAGGGAAATATGTCTCTGTGAAAGATACCATGGAAAATGCATTTATTACTTCACTCTTGTATTTATTAAGAACACTACAAACCCCTACATTTATATTAGCAATTTGTATATTTTTTTTCTTTAATAATGCAAAGCTTTCTAATCTTTATTATCAAAAAGAAACGGATCATTTCAATTATTTATTATTTATTCAGTAAGTGTATAATAAATTCAAGAAGGTATTTACTAGATGATTACTAGTATTATTTATTATTTGCATTGCCTTAACTCTTAGTACAAATATTATTTTCTGAACTGTAAATGAGAAATGAGAAATGAATTCTCCTTTTAATTTTAACAGTTCAGTTTGTACAATTTCTTCTTTCATTACACTGGAAAATAAAGAAAAGCCATATCAATATCTTTAATTCCTCCATTTATTCCAATATTCAATATGAGTTTTGGGAAGATGGTTTAAACAACAAAAGGTTGTTGCTTATGAAAGACAGAATACAAAATCAAATGAAAAATTTTGAAAACAAGGATAGAGATATTCAAAGACAGATTCCTGTTTGGGTTGATTTTTTCTTCTGTGTAAGCTGTATCAAAAGTTTTAGGATCATTTTGCATCCAAAATGCTATGCAAAAATAAGTCATCGTGATACTTTCAGTCACTGCAGAGGTGATTTTTACAAGAATGCCAATCTATTGTGTTAATGTGAGATTTTTCTAGCAAATCGTTGAAGGAGAAATTTAACCTGTTCCTTTAGATATCAAGCAAATCCTTTGCTTTGTTAGCATGGAGCCAAATATCAAGACTTCTCTGTGTACACAGTGTAACCAGTTTATCGGGAAGAGGTAGCATGGTGACAAATAAAGTTTTATGTCAGGCAACTTGAAATGAATATTGTCCAGCAGTGAATATTCAAGTGCTAAACAATAAGGAGCAGGCTGAATGTTGGCTTTGGTGCCAATAACAATGTATAGAGGAAAACAAATATAAAACTTTAAAACCTTACAAATGTAAAAATATATGTACCTCGCCATCATACCCAATTGCCCCCAAAAAAAGGGAAAAATCTCCATACACACCCAGATGCATAAGCTTGCAAAGAGAACAAAGACTGCTATAAATATTCCAAGAAGCCAATAAAAAAACTAGGAGTGGTTAGTTCTCCTGTGTAATGGGCTGCCATAAAAGCTTTTATTGTTAAGGGAGTTACTTTACTAAGAGCTGTATGAAGAAAACTGAATGAATGTGAAAAATTGCATGCAATAACCTGAACTGAAAGATGATTATCAACCTCTGAGTTCTATGCTTTTGAGTGGGTGCTGCTGTTAGAAGATTGCCGTTGTGGTTAAAGAAAAGCTTGTTTTGTACTACTATCCCTCCTCCAGGTGTACAGAGAGTCAGTGTGTTCTTCTCCGGTGCCTTTGTCTGTCCATATTAAATGTCATTTTTTAAAATTGAAGGGCCTGATCCTGCAGTTTTGCTTTCAGGAGGCACTTCTCCTGTGCGCTGGAACATTTCCATTGAAGTAATTTTTAGGATTTAAGGGTCTGATGGCCTGATCCTGGAAGGAGAAGCAATCATGACTGGCTCTGACAGCTCTGTTGCACTGAACCAAGGAGAGCGTTAGCCTGCAGGCCAGAGTTTGGAAGCAGAGCTTGACCTAAAACTACAGAACTCATTCCCTTGCATGACTCAGATGACTGCTGAATCCACCACTTCCCAGGAATAAAGGCAGATTTTCTTTCTGTGACTGTTTTTCCCTTTTTTTTTTTTTTTTGCTTAGCAAGGTATTTACAAGTACACCGAATGCACACATTGGCAAAAAATAAAACCCCCAAAAGCTGTTTCTCTTACATCTGCGAAGGAAGGAAGTAAAAGATGTGGTTATTTTCATACTTCACTATATGGGAGGTGCTCTGAGTGCTGTGCTAATTAGGACCTTATCAGTGGCCAAATGAATAGGCAGGTATCATACGCATTCCATGTCACTTCAAAGGGAGCTCCAAACTCTGAACATTTACAACATCAGGCTTTTAGATATTGCCACTTTACAGAATATCTTTCTGCCTTTGATTCTCCGGATAGTTTGGTTTGTTTGGTTTTTGTTTTTTTTTTTTTCTTTTCAGCACTTAACAAACACAAGAACAGACGATATCTGCAAATCAGAAACACAGTAGATATATCTGCTTAGAGTTTCCCATGGAAAATGCTAAAGCACAGTGTTTGGAGCCTCTCTTTCACAGTTTCATGTGCATTCACAATTATTTAGCATTCTCACTGACATTCTCAGAGATCAAGTCAAAGAGAAAAACACTAACATCAGATTTACTACTTTTCTGTCTGTTCTGTTTCCAAGGGATAAGGTGGTTTGAAAGAAAAATTGAAAGGAAGGTATTGTTTGATCTTGTACAAAATTGTCATGATGCAAATTGAAAACATAGGAGTTGAATACACTTTCATAAATGAGAACCAGATTGTTGTAGATTTGCTGAAATTTGCTTTGGTTTTCTACAAATTTCCAAGAATCGGTACACTGTGTTAATATAATTTTAAGTAATATCGATATTTATAACTTTAATTTATCCTAATAAAAATACGGTTCAGAAGCTCTGAAGCACTATCTCATTTTTGACATTACAGACCACGTAGAAATTACAGTTAATTCTCCGTACTAGATGCCATTCTTCATCCAAATAAGTTTTGCCCTGGGTTGGCTATTAGGCTAATCTCCTCAAAGGTTAAAAATCAGTGCTGTCACCAGCATACCTTGAACACAAGAGAGGAAGTGTTGTGCCACAGTAGGAGCCTATTTCAGTGATGTGAGTCTCTCCTGAAGAGCATCTAGCCAGAAATCATATTTGCCTAAGAAGGAAGCATCTCTTGGACTGCATAAATGCCCCATGGGGAGGGAGAAGGCTGGTTTCAGACCACTCGATTCCCTAGACATAGTTTCTGCTAAGCAGCCATAAATTGTATAATACTCAGACTCCCTGAGAAAAGTATTTGCCCCACAGTCCATACATTTCTTTACCTGTAACTGCTTTTTGGAGGAGGTTCAGTGGCTATAATCACATACTCCAGGCTATTTTAACACTTTCAAATAAGAGCAGCAGCACTGAGCCTTCATTATTTTCAGGTAGTGTATGCGATTTGTACTTGGGAGATTAAGGGTACTGGCTGCTCTGCCTTTTGCCTGTAAACCTCACTAGATCTCACCAGAAGAATAGGCTGCACATGTCAGGTCAAAATGCCCTTTTTGCTCTTAGCATCAGGAGGTTCTCTGAGCCCACATCTCCAAGAGGGGATAGCTGGTCCCTAAGAGAGAGCTCCTGGTCAGGTGTGTTAGATCCAGCCACATTTGCCACTTCTACCTGGTTTGTCCCTGATGGAAGCCACATTTGACAGGGAAAAAAAAAAAATCCGTCATATTTGCCTTCTTCGGCTCTGGGCGTGCAAACACTTGGTGTAACCATTAGGCCGGAAACTGAATGCTAGGGGGAACACGTGTTGATAGGATACATGTTCTCAGCAAAACATTGCTGGTGGTGATGTGGCTGGAGGCTAAAACTGCTGCAGGCATGTGGGATGGAGGGCATAGTTTGACATGGCACTTCATTGCATTCGACCTCTGGAGATCTAACTTGAGCTGCTTTCTATTGCTTGCACAATCCACCAGCTACAAGTGCCAGCTAACCTTAGTAAACACATAACTTGTTTGCAGCATTTCTAGGTGAAATTAAATTCTGTTTCTCTCACTGTCATCTGTCTGGCTGAGATAATAGGTTGCTGCAGACCAGCTGCAATAACCTGGGAGTGTTCCAGCCAGAGGAAGCCTTCTGAACATCACACTACCTGGAAATAACAGAAGGTTATTCTGAGTTTGCAGTCAGAGGAACAGCTGTGTAGCAGTGGTTGCATAGCTTTCAAAGGAAGAAAAACTCAGTCTTTGAAACTTCCCTGCAGTGTACTTAGAAATTTAAAAGGTATGTTAATGTTAAATCATGATTCTGCTAAAAGTAGTTGTGCGAATGGATCTGCCCATACGCTACCAACACTAGGCATGTGCTTGTGAAGTCTCAGGATCTACAAGCATGCCAGAACTACTTAATTTTGCTCCACACAATTATAAGTATCATTTCATTCTCATCCTCCCGTTCCTGAGCATTGACTTACTGTCTTTCAGTGAGATGTTTAAGCTGCTTGTGAGGCAACAATCTTAACTAAAGAGGTGCTCCCTTGTCATTTCCCCAGGAAATGAAGTTTATTCTTGAAACCCATCATATTAAAAAAACCTTGCTGATTTAGAGAACAGTTATGGTTAAACAAAAGAATTACCTAAGAGGCTAGTGCTACAGCATCGCTCAGGCAAAACTTCCACTGAAATTAGTGAAAGTTTTGTTTGAGAAATTACTTAATTTTGGATCTATGGAGTCATAATTGAGGAAAAATGCATTATCATGTTGGACTACATACAGTCACTTGTTGAGCAACAGTAGAATATTTTGCTCATAATGAGAGCTTATTGAGTTTAGTTGCCTTAAGTTTTTAGCTTCTAATTATGGTCTTTAGAAGACAATGGAGACGGCTTAAAATAATGAGAATGCTGCTAAAATTGCTATGACTGCTGCGGTATTACAAAGACAAATGTTGGCTCCCTGTGTATAGTATACGTTTAACCTGTCACCAAACACAGAGCATTTTACAGGTAACATGTAAAAGGATGCATTTAGTAGCTATCAAATGAGCATTTTTTGTTGTATTTGAAAGTAACTACTTAAAATACTACTTTATTAAATTATAAATTAAAGTATGCTACATCAAAAATGCTTGCAATTTCCTTCTGTTATCACATAAGTCATTATAATGCAAAGTTACAGGTTTCTGGAACATAATGAAATTCAAACTTGCATTCTTAGTGCAGTTGCCATGGCCAACTCAGTTGAAAATGAGAATTATAGTGAGAGTGTTTCCTGGTCTTTGACCCCTCTTATAGGGTTTTAAAAAGCAGGTTTTTTGTAGAGCATTAACCTCATTCTCAAGCAATTCATTTCTCTGAGTAATATAAGAGGTGTTAAAACACTTCAATAAATGGAAAAGTATTTAAACATCTTTTATTCTAAGTTACAAAAGACTGGACATTTAACTTCAAGGATTTCTAGCTGTGTAATGTGAAAGACTTTCACAATAGAACTAACTGTAATAAAATACAGTCTCTGGTATATGTACATATTTATCAAGATAATGCCTCATGACAGGTAGGCAGTGAGAGACAGACATATTGACAAGTTATAGTACATATATTTTATATTTGTGTATTTTTTTTGTATTTTACTGTTAGCTGCACACAATAAGAAAAAGGGGGGGAAAAAAGGAAAAAAAAAAAGCGCCGTTGATCCTGGACAATGAAAGGGAGTTTCATGGGTCCTTATGGCATTCTGTGAACCTTTCTAAAAATTCATTGTATGTATCCTATAATCCTACAGCACCAGCTGACTAGTCCTGAGCTAAACTGAAGTGCATATTTTAAATGTGTTAAAAGTCTGTACTTTTCTTTCAGAAGCTTCATACTTGCACTAAACTATACCTATAGATTCTTGCAAAAAAGATTTCTGCTGAAGTCAATGGGAATTTGTTCTTGTATATGCCAGAAATCAGTCTTATCCTCTCTGGCATAAATAATAAATGTGTCTGAATAACAAAGCCTAAATATTAAATACTAAATATGAAATATTAAGCACTAAATACTAATAACAAGCCCATTCAGTTCCAAAATTTCCTGTGCTCTATGCTAGGGGTAAGAATGAATCATTGCAAATACTGTGTTATTAATCAAATGGACTGAATTGCTAATTACAGAGTTAGATCCTATCCAGTTTTTGTCCCAGTAAACTATATTGGTATTTTGTGAGTTTTGTTTTCTGACTTTTTGACAAACAAACACCAACTTATCACTTAGGTGGCCTGTCATAGTCTTTACTTTCCAAAGAGTATTGGAAATCACAATGAAGTTTCTACACAAATTACTAGAGTAAATTGAAGAAATGATACAACATACAGAAATAGCATTATTTCATTATTCTGGAAAATAACTGTAAAACAGAGGTGTAAACTTAATGCTGAGTGAGGGAAGGCTTATCAAGATGATTACTTGTTTTCAAGTTAGGTTGCAAAGATATGAGAAGTGTCACCAAACATGGCATGGTGACACAACGCACCTGATCTGCTGACTGCAGGCTAGAGTGTTGCAGGCTTTTGAGGCAAAACAATGGCAGAATGTTGTCAGATTATAGGACACGTCCTGTCAGGTACTGTTGTGTGTACGTAAAGGCATGCAACTGATGGGAATTAATGGAACTTCTCAAAAGGAAACCAGACTATCTTCCATTGTATGAGATTGGCCCAGTATTTGAGAAGATTATCTTTTTTTAATCTCAGAATGCTTGATGAGCCTGGAACTCCCTTTTGATTTACTGGTAAATATCTACCATACCACGAGTCTGATATAAGGATGCATTAACTGCAATACAAAAAACCAGCATGAGCTCTCAACGTTTTATTTCTGGGGGCACAGAAGTCATCAATGAAGGGTGTATCTTGTGGAAATGGTGGAACTGCAGCTGCTGACCCAGGTGCAGATGCTTACTTTGGGGAGCCAGAAGAATTCATGGAAGTAGCTCCTCAAAAGTTAAGTGACAGCATGCAAGGGAGCCATGCACTGCTCAGAAGAAGATACTTCTTGCTGAAGTGTGGGGCTTGGGTCACTTAGTGAAATGGGTATCAGAAGCATCTTTACAATAGCAACACTTCTACATACAGGGGATCCAATCCCAATGAGGGAAGAGAGAGGATGCCCCAATGCTGCTGTTACTGAAGATCCAAAGCATGTAAATTCCTGGAGACTGAAAAACCAAAATCTATCAGCGCCACAGCTGAATCCAACTCTGACATGATGTCCTGGTTTTGACTGGGATAGAATTAATTTTCTTCCTAGTAGCTGCTATAGTGCTGTGTTTTGGATTTAGGATGACAATACTGTTAATAACACACTGATGTTTTAGTTGTTACTGAGCAGTGCTTACACTAAGTCAAGGACTTTTCAGCTTCTCATGCTGCCCTGCCAGTGAGGAGGCTGGGGGTACACAAGAAGCTGGGTGGGGACACATCCAGGATGGCTCACCCAAACTGGCCAAAGGGATATCCCACACCACACGATGTCATGCTCAGCATATAAACTAGGGGGAAATCATGTTGGAGTGCCACTGCTTGGGAACAGGCTGGGCATTGGTTGTTGGTGGTGAGCAATTGTTTTTCATTTGCATGTTTTTCTTGGGGTTTATCTCTCTTTTTTTGTTATTTTCCTTTTTGTTACAATTTACTATTGTTGTTGTTGTTGTTATTATGTTTTATTTCAATTATTAAACTGTTCTTATCTCAACCCACAAGTTTTCTTACTTTTACCCTTCTGATTTTCTCTACCTCATCTCACCTAGGGGGAGTGAGTGAGTGGCTGTGTGGGCCTTAGTTGTCAGCTGGGATTAAACCACAACACATGAGCATCTCTGCTTTGCATAGGACACATCTGAACCCCTCCGATCCATGTGACGTGCCATCCTCTTGTCTGCTCAGGTCATCCATCCAAAGTGCTGCTTTTCCTTACTACAGGTAAAAGCATAATCCATCCACTGAAAAAACATACTGAAAGTGTTAAGAATGGAATTGCTGCATAAATACATTATTGCTTGGTTTATGCTACTGGAGAATAAGAATATCAGATGGAGAACTGTTTTACAGCAGAATGACAACTACTCAATAATGTGTATTTTTTGAGACACATATTTATATTGGAAAAGAGGAGAATGTAACTTAATTGACACTTTTGCAAGCAACGGTTGCTTCCTTTTCAAGCATTCACCTTGCTGAAGAAAAAATTGAAATGCAGCGCAAGATGTAAAATATTGATGTTGCATTATTCAAACGAGAAAGCTTTGGTATGTGTCTCTTTTGTTTAATCATGCTAAAAGCAGAAGTGCACAGGGCATAAATGACAGAACAACAGGGCTCTTATGTACTTAAATGACATCAGATTCACAATGCAGAGCAGAAAATAAAACGCCTCCAAATGTAGCATTTCCTAAAAAAATCACAGACACATAGAAAGATTACAGCTTATTAACGTGATCCTGGTATGTTTTGTTTTGTTTTTATTAATGGTAGTGTTTTAAAGAATGATATTACATTTATAAGAGCTAATGTACACAGAATAAATATTATTCTATATGTTGAGATTGCAAACTTAAACATTCGAAGTTAGATGATTCCTGTGCAGTACTTACTTGGGCCACTTTGATTTCTGCACTAAAACACAATCACTAATTGTATTTGCCACTGGCCTCCTGCCTATTTCAGGACACAGGATGGACAATGCTCACTTAACAAACCACTATTCAGCATTACATTTCATCTCTGTTCAGCATGTGGCCTCATGACATGCTTATTGCACTCCTTCCTCTCAATATCAAATTGTTAATATTCTCGTTTTTCTTTTTTATTGTAATCCTCACTGCGATATTTGAGTGCTTCACAAATTACAATGAATTTATCTCACAGTTCTCCTGTGAGGCAAGTTGACTTTTTTCTGGGTTACAAATGAGGAATAAAGCTGCAGAGATGTTCATGCAGGATAAAGTCTCTGATTTTAAGTGTTCAAACTGAGATCCCTATAAGTTTTTCACCAAGTTTCTTATTTTTTAATGCTGAACAAGCCTGCATTATTTAAATGCATGTATTTTCTAACATGTTAATATCTGAGTATTGCCAACACTTCATAAAATTGATGTTAATTGTTATTTCCATTGTTTATAAGAAAAACTAATTAGAATTACATTTAAGCAGAAGATAAAGAATTTTTTTACTGTGAGTGTGGTTGTACGCTGGAGGAGGTTGCCCAGAGATATTGTAGAGTCTCCGTCCTTCAAATATCAAAACTGCATCTGGGCATGGTCCTTGGCAACTTGTTTTGGCTGACCCTGCTCTGAGCAAGGTATTGAACTAGACAATCTGCACAGGTGCCTTCCAGCCTCATGCACTCTGTGAGTCTGGGTTTCTGTGACATTTTAGTCATGATATCAGCAAACAATTATGAAAGAGAAGGAACTGAAATGTACAGATCTTATATTTGTGTTTAGTTCAAATTTGTTACACTAAAAGTACTTTACCGGAGTTGGTTTTATTTAGTCTGATGCTTCAGTTCAATCAAGATAATGTCAGCATAAATTTAAATTAATTAAAAAAATGTATATCTGTGTTTAGTCAAACATGATTAATAATCCAAATCTATTTCTTTTAGATTTAGTACAAAGATTGTGAAATGAAGTTAAATATTTTCATGTGTTAAAAGGTACCTTCAATCAGATGACTAGTTTAAGATCATGGAATTTAGGAGCTTAAAAACAAAATGCAGTTCCAGTGTAAATTGAATAAAATATATGGAAATAGTATTAATTGCATGATTTAATTTAGAAAGGCAGATTATTAGAATTTGGAAAATATAATTATATAATTATAAATTTATATAATTATAAATTAATTATACCAGCTATACTTATCTATACTATCTATCTATGCCCCATGTTTCCTTGTATCATTTTAAATTGACTCTTTTTGTAACATAACAGAATTTTTTTTTAAATATAACGTAATTTACCGTAAGTATATGTTGGAGCATTATGTATAACAATTAAAGATTCTGTTGTCCAAGTCAGGCACCTAAACAAACAGGGAATAATATACAGTGTGATACAAAAGGAATTGCCTACTTCTTCACTGTCCAGGTGATAAGAAAGTTCAGGTAGGACCCTTATGGGGATTACACAGCCTCTCACCCATTGAGGGGTAGGGGAGCATCTCATAGTGTTGGATCACAGGACAGAGAGTGTCTTCCTGCTTGCTGTTACTTGACTTGATTGGGGCTCTATGCGATGGGGTTGGGGCTCTAGACAGTGAGACTGGGGGTCTGTGCAATGGCATTGGACTCCATGGTGGGATGTGGAGCTAAAGAGTACAGGCAGGGTATTGCAATCAGGAGACAGGAATAACAGAGAAGGTGAAAACCCTTTAGCAGTTTCACCTCTCTGGGTAATGCCCAACCAAACATTCCTTACTAGACAAGTGTCTTCCCATAAAATGGCTTTCTAAAAGCTTTTAACCAGTAGCCTAGTAGCCCCATGTCTTAACTCTTGCAGTGCTGTGCATCACAGCTCTCAAGATCTTGTATGGATTCCTCCATCAATGCTCAATGGGAGCACAGTTTTAGACACTGAAGTTAGAAAATGCTGTTCTAAGGCTTGAATACTGATGTGACTTCTTTTGTTTTTTCGCGGAGTCCAAATGAAACCAAGCTGGAATCTTCACGTGCCAGGGAAGACTGTAAAATTCTCTTTGCCCACAAGAGGGTACATCCCACACTGTGTCTCTTCTTACATCAGTGTAAAAGTTCAGATTAAACGGTCATAATGAACGTGATGCAAAACTGGCAACACTTTAGATGCTTTATCTCTTACACTGAACAAGATAAAGGAAAAAATTCGTTGTGTGGAGTTCTAGAGAGAAGAAAAAGACAGGAAGATGTAAAAAATGCTGAGCTGTACAAAATCAGTCTCACATGGGCTTGAATCAAAATAAGATGGAAAGAAGACAACATCATACTTTCTGCAGGTTTAGGACCCTATTATGCCTAACAGTGCCCATCCACAAACACAAAAATCAGAGGATACTTGCCTTATTAATATGTCAAGTATTTACTTAACCTAACAAAAGTATCTTTAGAAATATTTTTAAGATACAAAAATCATTTCTAAGAAATCAAATCCAGAAATCACTAACTCCCTGGTACAGAATTGGCAAATATAAAACCCCTGAATTTTAAAACATCCAGTATGTCACACTTCAAAAAATTCTTACCATGTTTTGTTAGAACTTAATGACAGATAGGCGCAGTTATCTTTGATTTCAAATAATATTAATCTTTCCTTGATAAACTCTAAAACATCCCTTAAAGCTTACAGACAAAGCTTTCATGTGTCTGGTGACTTTCACAACTATACTTCCTTTGTGTTTGGTCAAGTAATGTGACAACATGGTTCACTGATACAGAAAAAAATGTATACACATCAAAATAGAGATGGAGACAAACCAAAAGGCAAGGAGTGGCACATTTGTTTGGCTGAGAAGGCCTATGAAGTGAGCAGTCAAATCTGTGTTTCAGTTAAGTTTAGGAGTTTAGAGATGCACATGTAGAGTTTGCATCTCCTGGGGCAGAGGAGAGATGTAGTGGGATAAGCTGGACCTGGACCAGGCACTCCCTGAGCTGCAGGAAGGCCCTGCAGTAGCCTGGGATGGCTGAGTAGCTTCATGAGCTCCTCTTTTTTTCATCCCACTCTTCTTTTCTTCTGCTTTTTCCTGTGGCTTAAATGTATAGATGCTGACTGCTGTGCTGCCTGTGCCCGGAGAGTGTGCATACCCTCTTTGTACTATGGATAAGGAGCACTTGACACCTACATCCGCATCAGAGTAGAAAGGATTTATTTCATCTTGAACCTAGCACTAAAGGACCAGTTCATTAAGGCTGGGGAGCATTTGTTTACCAGTGAGTTCCCTAACTCTGTGATGCTTTGTTCAACCCTTGAACCCCCTGATAAAACAAAGCAGAGACATAGCAGAGACTAGGCACAGAATTGGAATCTGCTGCCTGTAAAGACTGTTTTATTTACCACATTTCCTTGTTGCTACATTACACGTAGCAGGTATGGATGGATAATTCCATGTGTGTCATGTTCTGACAGTTTAAGAAGGAACAGCACGTTGTGCTTGCAGCTGCTGTGAATTCCCAAGAGCTGTGTTAACTTTTACAAAGCGCCGTCTTTCTTTACATCATACTCCTGCACATCTGTATACACACACCTTTGCTCACACAAAAGCACTTGTAGGGTGAAGAAAATATTTAAATAATAATGAATTAATTTTTGCTCATCTCAAGCTTTTTTCCAGATTAGCTAAATGTATATTTCTTATCTCTGTGCCTTCCATGGATTTAATTTAGTTAAGGTCCCTCCCTCACCCCTTTAACTGTGATGGCTGTGGAGGGAACTTCAGAGATCCTTTCATGACTAGAATCCCTGTGAAAGACTACAACATTCCTGACTTTTAGACTCTTGACTACTAATGCCTTAAGTCACATAGTAGATAAAGGGTTTCCAAAGGGAATGTTTGTTTTAAGGATTCTGATTTCTCTATATTCTCTTGAACCCACTTAACAGTTACACTCCAGAATAAATGGGCATACAGCACTCCAGAAACACATCTGAAAAGTAAGTGGATTTAAGGAAGTGTTCCACAGCATCTGAAAATAAACAGTTAGAAGATATGAAGGGAAGAAGAAAAGAATCATGGCTTTCTTTTTCTAGTCATGCATGTCTACAGTAAATGCCTTTAATTTTAATGGAAGTCGTATGTCTATCTATATATGTCTATTGCACTGATATCATAAACCAGATATCCAGCAATGGAGGAACATGGATCTTTAATAAGACAGACCTACGTCTCATTCACTTATCACATTCAATGGAAGAGGTTGTTTCTGAGGATTTGTGGCCTTCCAATACACGTGGGGAAAAAATAGAAACAACAGACCGTAATTAAAGACTGCATTAGTGCATGAGCAGAAGAAGACAACATGAAAATTTGAGGAGTAAATTTAATTCTCCCATTCCCTACCATTAAAGTGTTTGGCTTTGTAATTTCAATATTTTAACATCATTTTTGTTATGTTGTATATATCTGTAGGACCCCACTTTTTAGTTTATACCTCCTGAGGGACTGAATGCTTCAGAGTTAATGAACTTTCTCATCAGTTGGCCATTAGTTTGAACTGAAGCCAACTCATCAGGATGAAAAGCATCTTGCAACTAATGGATGTTTGGGGTTCTGTATAGAATGAGTTTGGCAGGTCTCTTTCTCTAGCTGCCACAACACAAACATGCCATAATGCTCTGCACTAATTGGCAGATTCAGTGAAGAGGCCAAATGGTGGCTGATCTATTGAGTCTGATCTACCCTTTTTGCCCCTGGAGGAAATCTTCCACCCCAGGTATGCTGTCGGGGTTTATTAAGCTTACCAGACTGCCTTCTTTCAAAATTCAGAGGATATCAGTCATGAAGGCTGTCTGGTGATGCCGATCATTATTACTAAACCCACACAACTATTTAAAGACATAGTTTACCATGAATACAGTTTTTGCACATAGGCAAGCATCTCGTTAGCTAAAGTGAATAAAATGTCACCCAGCTCCATACAAAGCTTGGTGGCTACATAAAAGTTTGCAAAACTCCGACTTGCTTCAAGGAGAGTTTATCAGTATATGCACATCCGAACTTGTATCCCAGTCTTGTATCAACAAGTGTTTGTGTATAGCCACAATTCCCTTATACTGTAATCTTTCAGCCTTTTATTTTCACATTCCAGGGATGTGTGTGTGTGTATATATGGATGTATATAATGTCAGTACGTTCAATATTCCTCCTTGGAGGAGAAAAACAAGTGTCTCTCTGATTGTCCATATTAACTGGAAATTCTTGGAATGTCAGTGAATGGGCAGGTTAAAAAGCATCTTCTTCGAAAACATCTTCTTGATTGTGGCCCTCTTCATCTTTTTTTCCCCATTAATGACATAAAGTAACTGAAACTTAGATCTGCCTAGCTTTCACAGATTAGTATTGTGAGTTTATGTTCAGGATGGATATAGAGTCAAGTCTTCCAGTGTGCCTGGATCAGATATCACAAAATGAGGATAGAAAGAAAGAGGAGTTGAAGGATGCAAGCTTGTCTTCTGTTTTCCTGCTAAAAACTTGCTACTGCAGCAGGACATCTGCTCTTCTGGCTACCAGCTCCTGCACTGGAATAGGACAGTCCTCTAAATCCTTTCATTTACACTGCCTGTAAACAACCTTACAGAAAAGAGCCCAACAAACATGGAAGAGAGATATCTGAGCCACTGTATAAGCCATGTTTACCAGCCTTTTCTGCATTTACCAGGGAGGGGGAGGATTTCAGGGAGAGCTTCACCAGCAGAAATCAGTCATGTACCCAATACAACACAGAGAGATTTTAATGCATGTGTTGTCTGATGTATCATGCTTTTGGGTGTCTCCCAAAAGCTGAGATACTCTACGGTCCATTCTGTGTTGAGCCCTGTTGGAAGGTATCTGCTCTTCCCAAGCGCCTCTGTTATTTTTTATTAGTCAGGCAAAAATAGAGTCTGTATGGAGCAGAATTCTGTTTGTTCCAGCTGTTTCCAAGGTATATATCTGCAGGTGAACTGTGCCAGCTCTGGGGGTTGGGGATAGTGTTTGTGATGTAGTGTGTGGTCTCCTCCCTCTTAAAAACACAGCAGATGGCCAACATCCTCATCTACTCTCCTCACTCCTGCTCCCTCAGTGTTTGGATATGCTTTGGGCACTCTACCCCATTTACTTTCTCCCTTTTATTCCCTTTCTGCTTTTACTTCTGACAATGAAAGAGTATATTGTGTTCGTATTCATGACTTCATGTCACAGCTGCACTAAATGGTGATATTTTTAATCTACTTCCATCCAATATAAATTTTAACCATTCTTATAGCCTCATATGAGGCAGGAATATTGTTTCTTGGACCATTCTTTTTTCTGCCTAGGAAGTATTGATTTTAACTCAGGACACCTATCCATTACTTCTCAAAAAGCTTCATAAGTATTTAACATCTATGTAGCTCTTTTAACAGGAAAAATTTGCTGGTGTACTTGGGAGAGTGGGACAGAGATCACCGTTTGACATAACACCATACATAATTTAAATACTTTAGAAATGTGTAGGTGAATTTTAAAAATACATGGTCATACTTGCTAAACTCAAAATCCCAGTTTTAGAACAATTAATTAGTACAAATTCATTAAGTATTACTTTAATTCTTAATTCTAGATTTATTTATTGTCCCTAGCTTAGACTGTATCTTATATCAAACATCTAATGAAGAGAAGAGAAGAGAAAAGAGAAGAGACGAGAAGAGAAGAGAAGAGAAGAGAAGAGAAGAGAAGAGAAGAGAAGATGATAAAATTGACATGTTCAGACTATCAGCTAAGTCTGCAACTTAAAAAAAAGATAAACCTATCATACCTAAATACCATGTTTTCCAGTGTCAGTGACTGAAGTCAACAGTCTGCAATACATTTCCACCAGTGCTGCAATTTTGCTTGTAAAAGTAATACTTTTCTCACTCAGTTGTGGCACCAATTCCAATGTTTCTTTCTTTTCCTGCAAGCCCACCTGAAATGTGTCCAGTTCTGGGGCAGGACTGTCCTGACAGACCTGTTCCAGGACCTGTTGCAGCTCCTATACTTTCACTTGTTGAGGTGTCCTCAACTCTGCTAACCTCTTCTTTGTTAGACCACTCCTCATCCAAAACTAATAAAAAAAAAAAAAAAAAAAAAAATCAACCAAGAAGTCAGCCAAGCAGTCCATAAAGTCAAAGCTCTAATGGTAGAAGCAGATGGACAGGGATTATCAGACTTGTCCTTGGCATCTTACACTTTGAGATTTTAACATTTTTTCAATAACCAGGTTCCAGAGTTACTATCACAAAGACCTCTGTTTTAATTAAACACTGGTAAGAGCACAGCTTAGATCTGCAGTGAAGGCACATGCCAGTGAGTTGCATCAGGCAACAGCTATATATCTGTCAAAAAGACTCCCACTCTCTCCCAGTAGAACCCTTGTATTGCAGAACTTACTGTAGAAAATGTTGTTTCTTTGAAATTTTGTTTAAAAACTGCAAGGGTGGTAGTTTTTTTCTGTTTTCAGCTGTCCTCACAAGTTACCTTTTTCAGTGTAGTCCACTGCATTTTATGGAGCCTTACTCCTCTTTCTGTTTTCAGTGAAAGGCCTGGAAGAGAAAAGAGAGAATTGAAAAAAGGGAAAGAACAACAGAAAGTGCAGGAACCCTGAAGAAATAAAGTTTAAATTTTTCTCAAAAAAGGTTAGATCAGCTTTAGTAATAAAGGTAGTGTTCTAAATTCACATATGAATGCAAAGTAATAAGAGATACTGTGCGTTTGCTTCCTGATTCAGGGCCAGAAACTGCTCATCTTGTAAGAACTTTTAAAAAAACTATTCATATGTACAAAGCAGATAAGATCGTTGCCCTTTTTATTTGCATTTATATAGACATTTTAAATGCTTACCCTTAATTATCTAATAAATAGAGAGGTTTAGAAATTGTATGGGATAGGTAGGTATGTCTCAAACACTTCCTAATGCTTTTGGTTTCACATATCTATCTACAAAGACATGTTAAATGATTATATAGAGATCTATATTAAAATTTCTACAATTCTTCCATAGGTCTAATTAACTTATCTTTTGTATTTTTAGTATTCCCTATGTAAATTAGAGTAATAGGACAGGAATGCAACAATTGTTATCTGCAAGTAATTAAAGGGTGCCTTGGTGGACTAATGCTGTATCTTCAGGATGCTGTAAAATATCCCAAATCCTGTATCCAGAAAATGGTGCATAGATTTCATGTGCAATTACAAAGTGAGCTAATAATTCATATTTTACAACATTTACTGAGTAAAAGGGGTCATGCTACACTTTTCCCATTCACAAGCTTCGGCCCCAGACTTTCCAACCCTTTATTTATCAAAAATGAAATATTATGCTAACCATGACCTTTTAACAACAGCCTATTCACAGTGGCCAAAGGTTTTTATTGCTGACCTATTAATCTATTATAAAACAATAATTTCCTTGGGTCGCCTTTTTTTAAGGAGAAGCAAAACAAAACCACAAAGATTAAAATAGTAAAGATTAAAATTCCCCGAAACATTCACCAAATGCAGAATTTCTTCTTGTTTCCTCTGCCAGAACACATCAAGCAAATACTATAATTTATAGCTTTCCCCCGTATAAATCATGAATCTCCACAGAAAAAAAAAAAAATCAGTTCTGTACATACCTCTCTTCTAGTAATTTTAAGTTTTCCCATGTCCATTAGGCCCTTACAACCTAATCTTGCTCTGCCAATTGCTCCCATGGTGAGATCATTAAGTAAATTATTTAAAGATCAAACAGCCTGCAGTGACAATGGAGTTCCATGTAAGGTAAATGCTTCAAAGCCCCCCTTCCCCCTTCTCAAATTATAGCTCTACAGGCTATTCATCACCTCTGGATGGGGCATGCCCCACCATTACTTGGCTTTTTGCTGCAGGCTAAGGTAGCACCACTAATTGGCCTTTGTAACAAAACTGACCTGTGGACAGGATAAAACTTGTTTGGAGCTTTAGAGACAACAATTATTCAAGGTTAAAAACACATCAATGCCACAGCTACGTCACTATAATAAGGGTGAATGAATTTCTTCCTCTTGGGTCTTAATGTGAAAGAATGCGTTCATGTTGTGCCCATGCCAAACAAAAGCTCCTTCAGGTAGTTGAACTAGTCCACTTTTCTTTCTTTCCCCCACCCCTTCTTTTTTAGCTCAAGGACAAGTAGGTCTATCATTTTCTTTATTTCTTCAGAGCCCCTCACAGTGAGGGCCCTTTGATCTCTGAGAATAATGGTAGATGGAACAATTTAACCGCTTCATACAGGTGCAGGAGTTTATTTGACAGGTTGCGGCTTTTATTTCTAGCACATTAGCTGCGTGCATACAAATGGGCTCTTGACAGATTCAAGCAGGTAGATGAGATTTTTATTTTTTTTTTAAGAAGCCTCAATAAAAGCCTGGCCACACCTGCAATGATGGCACAATTTAAAACACTGCATAAATTAAAGACAGGTAAGGCCATTGCGTTCCCTGCTGTGAATGACTTTTTACAACTGGGGAAGACAGCATGCAGGAAGAAAAGCAGCTCGATCAAGTAAACAAAATGGGATCCAGTCACTGACCTCTTAAATTAAGGAGTCTCTAATTGATCTGAGTTATTTGAAAATAAATAACTCAGCTAGACAAGCACTTACGTTGTATTGCCTATAACAGAGAACTGAATGTAGGATAGAAGCAAAGTGAAGGAAAACATTTTCAAATCACATTTATGCAGACCAGCACTTTTTCCCAAAGGATGATTATCTGTATGAATTATCTTACATTTGCAGTTAGTCATTATTATGACTAGTGCGGTGAAAATTTGCCCTTAGAAGCTTTGTAAACTGAGGGGTTTTTCACTCTTTTTTTGTTTGTTTGTTTTTTGGTGGTTTTTTTTTTTTTTTCATTTAGTTTAAATGTCATTGAAATGGCTTGTGTAAGGGGATGCTGTTGAATAGCCTACCAGCTAATGTCTGCTAAAGATTGCTTCTCAGACTATTACCACTTACGGAAGCCATACATGCATTTTACGTTTATTTTCCTCCCCTCTCTCGGTTTGAGCTTGATGTTGGTTTTTCAGTGCATTGCAGTTCTTCAAAGAATATCCTGCCCTCAAAGTCATGTATTCAAGAAAAATAAGGCCTGGAAATGCACAGACCTTGTGCTGGCATAAATAATTTTTTTGAAGTGTTATATAAAGACTGGTAGTATGGACACAGCTATGCTATCATCAAGATATTTTATACTGGTTTAACTTATTTGACTTGTGGGAATATTCATTCTAGACTGACCATCTTTATGGCAATGTAAGTGCTTTGGCATTGCAGGCCAAGATAAACATAAGTGTGCCATTGAGTTTAAAATTATAAATCTCGAGGTCACATTTACGTCACTCTCCATTTCTGCTGACATGGCTGTGACAGAGTGGGATGTGAAGAGTTAAAGACAGGCAGGTAGCACTGAGAAAAACCCTGTGTAGCAGAGTACCAGTGATGGTTCATCCTTTCCAAGTCTGAACTACTGTATCCTTAGCGAGTGCTTCTTTGCTGCAGCATGCTGGTAACGTGCTGCTTCCTAGCTAACGTGCTTCTGGGGGGCACATGACCCATTTATCTGCTGTATGGTAACTACAGTAGCTGTTCAACAGATCTGGTGAAAATTACGCCCCAGTTTTCCAGGCAAAGTAATGTTCTCAGAGAGGTAACAGAAGCACAAGACTGTACCTAGGAATGAGCGTTGAGGATAACTATTAGTCAATAGAGTCACATTTGAAAGTAATTTAGACATAGGGTATTTATTCAGGTAAGCTGGTGTTTTACTCCACATAAACAACCCATTCCAAGAGAGAGTTTGACCCACACTTAAAAGTTTTAGAGGAAAAGTCCTAAAGTGAAGGTGAAGTTCCGAGTGTAAACTTTTCACTGATAGAGTACAGAATACTGAAATTCTGAATTGGACATTAACCACAGGTTTTTGCCGGCACAGTATAAGGCCCTGGGACCATGTAATTATCCTGGGAAGATTTCTGCTATTGGCACATGCCCAGAGGATTTGGGGGATTGGCTGATAGGAGAGGTAGTTTAACTATGCAGTTGCACACTCCCTTCAGCTGCTGCAGTTCCACATTGCTGCAATGTTGCTGGGTAAGCAGTGGTCCTGTGTAGGTCAGTAACTGCCTGCAGAGTTACGCAGGGAGGAGCATGTCTAAAATATTCTGCTGCTCACAGGTTGGATGGCAAACAGTTGCTGTAGAGCATGCTAACACAGTTCTTGCTGTGGCCACTTCACCATGGGAGGACACCACCCAGTAGCAGAGCAGAAGGGACATGTCCTACCCTGCGAAGCAGCAGATCTCTAGGGACCTCACAGTTTCCACGTTGCTGTGGGAAATGCTGCCACAAGCCTGTAACACAAAGGCAGGGGGCTCCCCCAGGCCAGTCTGCAGGCTCTGCTGTGGCTGGATGTCCTGTGGAGGGACTTACCGAGAGATCAATATCTGAAAGCAAACTCAATTCCCTATTAAATTCTTCCTTCTCCACCCTACACCAGCTGTCCTAGGATGCTGACCAACAGGCGCTCCTTGTTCTAGAACAAATAGCCTCCTTCTTTGTTTGTTTGCCTGTTAATTAAAAAGCAAATTTTCATTTGGAAAAAGCTGAACATCAGGATGTGGGAAAGACTGGCTCAGAGACACAGCCATGAGTCCTGTCGGCAGTCTGCTGCTCTAGCTCACACAGCCGGAGTCCAAGAAATAAATGTGAGGTGTCCCAGCTGCCAAAATAGTTTCAATAAAAAGGAGATATGAAATGCATTAATGATCCAATATTTCATAATATCTAATGGAAAAAAAAAATTTGAAGACTTACCCTGCTCTTCACGTTTTGCCTTTTCTATTTTAACATTGGAAATAAAATAAGCTGCTGCAGATTGTATTTCTGTTAAAGCTATTACAGGTTTATGACAGTGCTAAAATGGTGCAACAAACATGGAAATCAGTGTCACAGTTTTCTAGGGTTATTTATTACTCTTATTTAACAAAATATATAATAGTTTTGTGGCACTCAAATGTAAGTAAGTAGGTTTATTCTTTAAAAATTTGAATTTGTATCTGGTAGCCAATCAATCAAACTTCATTTCCAAGCATTTCTCATATATAAATCTTAAAGGGCTCTGGAGTACCAGTTTCACAGTATTCAGTGGAGTAAAAGCTGGACTACCAAAATCACAACTTCCAAAAGAAGTTGGTATATGTTCATGTACTGCACCAGTTACAACAGGGGTCTGTGATAAATACTTTATAAAGGTTTTGGTTTTTCTGAAGAGCCTTGTAATTTTAAATCAGCACTGGTGCAGTATGGCAGTCAGAGATGATATCAGATAGATTTTTAATTATTTTGGGGCTTTTCGCAGTGGATTTTCAACAAAAAGTTTGGTGCTTCAGTGGACAGCATTTGCCCCTTCAGTAGATATTTATTCAACAGTGTGGCTTCCCTTTTGCATCACTGGCCAACTGAGATGGCACTCTCTTTCAGACCATGGCACCAACCATGGGAACATCCATGAATTGTTCTCATGGTCCCAATGTTCTGTCCAAACACTGACTGTGACAAATATCTGCAGTGACTTTCTCTGAAGTCACTCTGGCTGGATTCAGCTGGACTGGTATTCTGTGGTGATTTCTGTGCATGCATTGGAGCTACTGTATTTCCAAGCAGAAATCCATTAGGAAATGTGGAGAGTAAATAATTGCAATAATTATTTCTAGCAGAGATAGGTTCATATCACAGAGCATATACATGCCTTACACAGCCATCTTCACACAGTTCAGCTGCGTACTCTTGTTAAGGGTCATGCTGCAACTACCTGTGGTTCCCAGAAAACATCTCCACAGTGCTGCTGATTGTGCCACTTTTCTTTGTAATTTTTACACCTCGTGTCAGTATGGATCCTAGCTGAACAAAGCACTTTGCTGTACTTCTGGAGAGCTCTACTTTCAGGACAAGAAATAAGTGGTTCAGCAGGTCTTTTTCATTCTAAATTCTCCATCTCTGCCAGAGGATTCCCTATAGAGAACTTGGGAAATATCTCAATGTTCCAATTTTTGGTTTCACTATTGAAGGTTGAAAGTTGTCTCCCTTCTATGTTTTCCACAAATCTGTGTTTATCCTGATATTTAAATGAGATATTTAAATGAGAAGTAAATTTTATACTGGTCCTAGCAATTAAATTGCATAATCCTGTTTTCTATATCCAATTGAGGATGTAACCATCTTAATCCATAGTAAACAAAGCTATATTTCAAGTTAAAGTAAAAAAGATAAACATCTGTCACTTCTCAAATGACCAGTGGAGAACTACCATGACTTGCCTGTCAGAAGACCCTGCTCCAAAGTCAGAGGAGTGTCAGGGATGAAGGACCATAACTGGATTTGACATGAATGTTTAACTTCGAGAAACCAGCTAAAACAGTAAAGACTTTGGGTTACTAAAATCAGTATAGCCATAATAAAAGAATTATTATGGTTATTATTAATTCATTTTCAATACATACGTCCCATCAGTTATAAATTCTATCCAGTTCCTACATCTAAACATGACAGGTTAGCATATCTAGTGAGTCATATAAGTTATGATTTTATCACCACAATTAATATAGTAATTATGTATTGCTCTAGACTATCTACATATAAAATATTAAGCAGCACAAAACCAAGAGATTTTTCTCACCTATAGTGAATAACAGAGATTTCTTGGGTTTACAGTTGTTTGGGTGTCTATTTAATGTGTGAAAGGCAATGTGTCTTTAGGTCACAACCTTCTTCATAATATTTCACATCACAATCACAATCTTTTGCAATAAAAAAATGGAAAAAATCGAATAGATTGCTCACAAGTAAGGTATAATCAATTGACCATCCTATCGCCCATTGCACATGCACCCATATCTACCATAGAATGGTGTGTTGCTACACTGCCACCATAAACACAATTGCAGTTTGAATATTGTTAACTGATGCAATGCTCATTTTGTTCTTTCTCCTACAAAACTGTGATAAGAAAATCTTCTATTCATGAACAGACCAGTCAATTATACTTGAAAAAGTTTGTAAAGCCCAGATGTTTTGTACATTTCTTTACAAAAAAACATGCATCTCATCAGTTTCAAGAATGGCACAGTGCATGACAGGTACTTGCCATGCTCCAGCTAAGAGACACAAAACATCTTGGATCCCGCAGTTCCTATTTAATGTAATACTTTTCTGTTGAGAAAAGTTTTTTCAGCTGAATTCAAAGTCAGTGATCTCAATGAGAATCTTTTCAGTGACTTCAATGGCTTCAAATCTGAGTTCTAACCGAGCTTGCAATTTTCCAGATAGTTGGACTCGCATACATGTTTAGCCAATTCACATAACTCTGCAGTCTCAATTTCTCAAACATCTTACCTGTCTTGTATTTGGTTTTGTCTGCCAAATAACTTGAGCCACTTTTTTTCCCATTTGTTTCTTTCCTATTTCACAGCCCTCCTCCAAGGGGCTTTCGTGTTTGGTTAGCCATGGTGTCAACCTGCTCCTGAAATTTATTTGTCTACTTTCAGCTGTAAAACAAGCTGATAATTCTGGCGGTAGAGGAACATTTCCTCTGATGATTGCTATAGGACAGAAAGTTTGGATTTTGAAATAACCTCCACCACCTATTTTTTGTCCTTAAGTGTACAGCCATATCTCGTTATTTGCTCTGGTTTACTTCAGTTTTCCTGTGCTCTTGAGTGGTGTCTGAGATCCCCTAGCAAATCTGTAACAGATCATAAAGAAGATATGTGGGAATTTCTACTCTACTAACTGGAGAAGTGCCTAGAAGGAAGGTTTAGGGTTTGATTTGCTGCAAACCTCTTTGAACCTAGGACCTCATGTCCTAGCTTTACTAGCAATGGAGTGTGCTTTGGCCATTGTTCCCAGGCATAATCTGTGCATGTGTACAGTGCTAACTGCTAGAGGAAATTGGCTCTTCTTCACAGGCAGGGTGCCCTGCATGGTGCCCATGTGTGTGACTTGAATCTTGCTTCAATCAAGGGGAAAATCGCTTGTGTTGTGTTAGTGATACTTTCAAGCATGTGTCACCAGACTCCTATAGATACAAGGCAAACTTCCACTAAAAAACATCCTGCACCAGGTCACTGTCTCACTAATGTAGCTGTACCCATTAGATCCAGCAGTAAAAAGCAAACTCTAGGATTTTCAATTGATGTCTCCAGGTGAAACTTGTCTTTGAAGGCAAGAGCAAAATTTTTGTTGTCTTAAATGGGAAAAAGTGCCACCTTCTGTGCAGCTTAGAATTATTCCTTCTCTAACAGTTGTCTGCAAAGCACTGGCTGGCCACAAGATCTTGCTGCTCTCACTTCCACTTGATAAGTGGCACTAAAGAGCACTATAGCCTTGACACCCACCCTAAATTAAAAATAATAAAAAAACCCAGCAAAGCAAATGAAATAAACTGGTTAGTCTTGTAAAGGTGATACCATTTTCTTAGCATTTTTAGAAAAATATTTATCTTGAGTTTTTCATTGCAAATTAAGATCAATTTTGGCATTATACGAGTCAAAATACCATTGTTTTGGTATTTCCACGGGGAAAATATTAGATTTTTTAAACCCCAAGTACATTCTTATTTTACTGTTTTGATGAAGTTTGGTTTGACTAGCACTGACCACTCTCTGTGGTGAGCACAGTTGCAGGACTAACAGTGAGTCTTTTATTGCTAGCTGACTTATTTAGTAAAAACAATACTATATTATTTACTGGTGCTATAGGATTATGTAAATAGCCTATTACAATTAATAGGAGGTGCATTTGCCTGAAAATATGGATTTTTCTCTTCTTAACCTATGAAAACTATGGAGTATTATCACTTTCACCCTTATAGACTGAACCATAGCACTGCATATACTACTTCAGTCCATTTTGAGATGACTGCAAATTGTCATATTTTTTTGTTAGAGTAATGATCAAATATTGATATTTCTTCAGTTCGTACAAATGGATACAACCTTTTTACATGCAACTTAGCCAATATATTCTGATGTTCGCATTAGGGATTTGGAAATCAATGTAGTTTTCCTGTTATTCTTTTATGATTAAATCAATTGGAGTTATTTACTCATAGCAGAAAATATGGGTGATTGCCAACCCTACGGCTTGGTGAATTGCTTTCTCACTACTGCTGCCCTGTAATGAGAAGGTACAGGTTCTCTTCAGGGGTTGACTAAACTTGCTCATGTATAGCAGCAATTTGAGGTGAAGAAATTGTTTATTATTAAGGGCTAGCAATGTTTCCTGCCAAAGGGCATCTTTATCATTTGCCATTACATTAACATTGACAAAGCATGGTAATACTAAAGCCCAGCAGTGCTGATCATATGGAGGAAAATAGCAGATACTCAGTAATTCAGCTTAAACCAGCATACTTTGTACTCCTGGGGTAGAGAGACCTGTTAAAAGACAATGGAATAATCAAATAGATGCATAACAGGACTCTTGGAAATACTGTTCCTGAGAAACAGAGCTATAAAAAGATAGAAGGCTGTTCGTTAAACAGATTTGTATTAAAACTTCACATAAAAGCTGCAGCAGCATAATCCAATATCCTAGACCTGGCAAAGAGATTTTATTTATCTTTTAGAGGCAAGAATAAATATTCGTTTGCACAGTAGCTTTAAGTAAAGCTCCAGTTAACGCGTTGGAATACAAAGCTTACATTGCTGGAGTCTAAGTTTCCATATTATTTTATTTCTGTGTGCTTCGTCCATACTTTCCTTTCGGAAGGGTGTGTGCACGTATGTAATGTTCATAATTGGCAGTTCCCTTGGCACATTTAGAGAAAAGCACCTCTTATTTATTAAAATTATGTGAGATCCAGCCTATTTGATTAACTTAAAACCTGATTAAGCATGAAATCCCACTATTCTTATTTGTGCAGCCCATTTCAGAATCTTAAATTTGTTCATAGAATGTTCTGGATAGTTATTTTGAGAAAGCCAGCTGAAGAGGTAGAAAGAATGAAATCCCCAAAAAAAGGATGTCTGCCAAGCCTTAATCAGAAGTGTTTTTTATGTCTGAGTTTTAAACTTCTTAAATCTGAGTCTCTAATGAAAGCACTTACAGGCCCTTAATTATATCAGTAAGACTGGGTGCCTCTACAATAAAAGTCAGGTGCCAACTCATAGTAAGACATGTTAACACACAGTCAAACACAAACATGAACAATATCAAACTTCATAAGGGAGCAGTGTATTTAGATCTCACTTTAAAAATCACAGGGGGTGCTTTCTCTTCTTTGGCATCAGTGTTACCGTAAATTGAGTTAATTGATGAATGTTTTAAAACATATTTTCTCTTTCTTCCTCTTATTTTGACCCAAATAGGTAAAGATTGAAATCCCCCATGCATACAGTTACTGAAGCCAAGCTTCCCAAAGCACCACTAGCAAGTTTTTCTGTCAGTGGAAACTGGCCATCCAAGTCTTCTGATAGTTTTGAGAAACTCAGGAAAGTGAAGACCAGGAGGGACAATGAAAGCATGTGGATTTTTATGCAGTTCATAACTCTAGTTTCAACAGCACTTTAAAGTTTAGAACCAGGTCTCAAAATCAATACCAGCATGAACTTGGACATTGAAGGAATGACTTAAAAATGTGAGCATTATGGCCAAAATATTTGCAATGGGCAACAATGAGTGACCGGCAACATGTAGTGAATTCTGCTAGCAGGGACTGCCGGGGCCCAGCTAGCAGAAACGGCAGTAATTCAGGCTGGAGGTAATGAAGGTATATACAGGTGTCAAAATACCTGAATGCTTAAGGAGTGCTGTGTTTTTTAGCAACGGTAGAAAAGTGACTGTGTAATATACTGAGCTGATTCCTACCTTGACTTGTACAACTGCAAATCTAGTGTAATTCCCCTGATTCGGCATTGTACCAGAAAAGCAGAAGGTGTCTCTGGATCCTTAAAATAGTGATGTCAAAATTGACTGCACTTCTGTAACAGGAGTACACTGCAAAATTCATACATTTAATAAAATGACTTTTCACTCCTGCAGGTGACTCCTTAATTTCCTTCTCTCTCTTCCCTCTGTGAAATGACCTTGCATACCCTTACATCTTGCCAGACAACAAAGGGAGGCTTCCCTCACGGCTTGTGACAGGATATGGTCAGAGTCCTGTGTTAGTGGTGTGCTGGAAAAGGGCTGCTTCTCTCCTTCCCCAGTACCATCAGTACCTCATCAACATCCTCCTCCTTCACCAGCCGGAATCTGGCCAAGCATTCCAAGATCATTTTCAAACCTGGCTGTCCTTCAAGCCATCATCTTGGTACATGTCGCCAATAAAATGCCAGTGGACAGCTCTCTCTGGGTAAGCAATCTTCCTAATGAAAATAGGTCTGAATTCATTATCAAAAACAGTGTTTTGCATATAAGCAACACATTTAAATACCTTGATGGAACCTAGTAAATTTTAAGTACAATTTTTTGGGGTATGAGTGACAGGCTCTGTGAAAAGAGTTAGGAAATATTAGTGTTCTGCGACGGCAAGCTCTATTTGCTAATAAAGACAATACCTTACCCTGAAGGTTTTTTCCAGCTGCAGCCCCTGAAGCACAAATGTTGAGCATGTATCACACAGAACTGTCAGTTACTACTGGAGCCAGAAAATTGTTGTTTCAAATGTTACAGTACAGGAAAATCGCCTCTCTGCACTTGCTGCCAAAAAAATGACAGCTTAATTTATGCCATGCTGAAGCTACATTACAGAGCCATTCAGCCTGGCAGTTAAGTACACTCCATGCTCACATCTTCCCCCTGTGCAAGTGCACTGGGGAGAAATACACAGGGACTGTAATAAGGACAATTGGCTGCAGTGTTTTCCATGTCACTGGAACTAAATACAGGTGAAACAGTATCAGCAATAAAATACATCACCTGAACCTCATATGCAAAACACAATTCGGCGTGTGGATTCACAAATAACCAGGAAGGATGTGTGACAGGATTGTTATGCATGAAGTGGATTATAGAGAGGTTTGCTTGTGTCAGACCTCTGGGTTTTATGTTGAAGGGAGGTGCTGAGGTATTACCCATGCCTTTGAAAATTATGTCAGTATCCTTGGTTCAGACCTTCAAAACTTGGCAATGTTTACACTTTCTGAAATTAAAAATCTGACAGTATTAAAGCACAGCCTAGTGTTGATATTTGTCATCAAGGTTTTCAGAAGATATTAAAGATGCACAAGACATTATTTAAAAATGAACCATCAGCCAAACAAACCCCATGAAATTATCATCCTAAATGCATCCTAAGATAGCTATGTAGTTTTTTAAGGCTATAGCTTAATTTCGTTTGACATTGAAACAATGGTCATCCGTGTAATAGAATGAAAGGAAATTATCATGTCTGTTCTCTGCTTAGTTTATTCATATTAATCGCACGGTAATTATGTCCAGAAAGATTGATCTTAAATAATCTTGCAAATGAATAATTGGAATTCATTTCATAAACTTATCAAGATCAAAACCAGTTGATCTGGATGTTAGTTAATTAATTTCCTCTCTCGTTCCTTTTCTACTCAATGTTTGTGCAAATATTAATGCATGTAATATTAATCCTTACCACTTGCCTTTAGAATGCTTTTGCTAACAACTAACTCATTCACAGCAGACTGGTTTCACAACTGTCTTGTGAGGTGGAGTGCAGTAAAACAAAAGGTTTTATGAAATTAATCAGATGCACTGACTGAGATTTTTAAAGGGTAAGAAGCATGAAAACTACCCACAGTGAGTAGGACTGTGTGTAAAACCACTGTGACTTGAAGAAAATATTTCATACTAACTAGTAAGGACATACTTGGACATTCTGGGTGTGACTAAATAACTTCAGAATTCATCATAATGTCAGAACAATGTCAGGCTTAGAACTGGCATGGTTTCCCCAGGAGCTCTTGTGTCTTGTGTGGGCTTGTGTCCACTTTTATTTGGCCTGAATGAAACATTTCCCATTACTGTTTTCACAGAGTTTACATTTTGAATGAACCCCAAATCAGGAAAAAAAATCTCAGTTGAAATAAATGAAATGTGTCTGTTAAACTAGAATAGCCAGCAGTTTTCATGGTCTTCATGCTGAATTGTAAATCTTGTTCTGGTTCACCCATAAGATTCAAATGCTGGGAAGTCTTGCAGCAAGTTAAGATGAAGTCTGTCATTTAGAAAGGCAAAGCAAATGAAAATAACATAATTCCATAATTTCAGTTAAATTACCACTGCAATTTAGTACATTAATATGAAAATATGTTTTAATCTTTTCTTAAAACCTCTTGTGAATTTCTAAATGTAAGTCTTTTCAAGTTTCTGTCATGAAAAAACGAATTCACTCCAAACTGGGCATATAGTGAGGTTTTATCTTACAGTGCTTTGTTTTTTTTCTCTCTCTCTGTAAAGTCCTTGAATCGAGTTACTATATTTTTTGCGCCTGTTCATAGATTGACGCTATCAAATCCGTAATCTCTTAACACATATGGGACATTTCACACAAGGCATTTTTTGTGTGATTAGGAATGCTGTAAATTACCCATTTCCATTTCATGAGAAATAGGTTCCTGTATTATAAAGGTCTGTGCCAATCCTATTCTTTGGAGAAAGAAACATGATGTTCTGTTTCTTAGGAGCCATAACTCATTGCTAGTTCTACTACATAAACAACAGGCTCATCTTTTAGCGTGTGTATTTCTACTTATATGGACGTGTACAAATTGTCTATACTGTCAGGATTTAGAATATTATTATCACACATGAAATAAGGGAGGCAGTGCACTACTGGAAAAATGAGTTTCACACTCATCGGTGATTAATGACCAGTTAATCAGATACTGGATGTGTTTCCTCATAAAATTTACCAACAAAGACATTGGAAGGTGCAGAGATCTCCTAGGTTTCAACTATGTAACCCTAGTAATTTAGTGTATTAGCAAGAAAGGAGATTTACAAATATAAGATAATCTTTTTTTACAATTTTTCTCCTGAGAAGACAGAAGCACAATGATGTTGGAATCAAATTTGTTCTGAAGCTCCTACTTTTATAGTATTAGCTAAACTTTCATGGTTTAGTCAAAGGATTAAAGCTCTAAGAATCCACTCCGTCTCAGAAACTCCCCTAAATCCATGTCATCAGGAAGAGTCATTAGATGAAGTTTTGCATTGTAAGAGTGCTTTGGACTTTCAAGTTTCTAATTAATGAGTTCTAAGTGTACCCCAAACCAGTACTGATTTGGTTGAAGTTTCCTAGATGGGAAGAGACACTTATTCTGTACACTAAGATGCTTCAAATCATGAAGGTGTAGGTTGTGCAGCTACATAGATTTTCCATGCCTGTCTTACACTCAGAGGCTGTTTTGAAGTATAAGAATGAGGATTCATGTGAAATGCAGAAATGTCTATGTATAACATCATGTCCTTTGTTAGATTTTTCAAACATTTTATAAATTACACCTGTGCCAAACATGCAGTTTTGGTTGTGTATATGTGCCAATATGCAACAAAACTGCTTTCTTTGTGTTCTTCTGTAGGAAAGAGAACTGGAGTGATTGTGGATGAGGCTGAGCCATTGTGCTAGTTTTGGCTGGAATAATTTTCTTTATAGTAGCTTTTATGGGGCTATGTTTTGGATTTATGCTGGAAACAGTTTTGAAAATTCAGAGGTGTTTTGCTGTGCAGTGCTTACACAGAGTCACAGCCTTTCTTCTCCTCACACCACCCCACCAGTGAGGAGGCTGGGGGGGCACAAGAAATTGGGAGGGGACACAGCAGGGACAGCTGACCCCACCTGACCAAAGGGACATCCCATACCATATGATGTCATGCTCAGCAATAAAAAGCTGGGGGAAGAAGGAAGGGGGAGACATTCAGAGCGATGGTGTTTGTCTTCCCAAGTCACCGTTACCCGTGATGGAGCCCTGCTCTCCTGGAGGTGGCTGAGCACCTGCCTACCCATGGGGAGTGGTGAACCAATTCCTTGTTTTGCTTTGCTTGTGTGCACGGCTTTTGCTTTACTTATTAAACTGTCTTCCTCTCAACCCACGACTTTTCTCACTTTTACTCTTCTGATTCTCTCCCCCATCCCATCAAAGGGGAGTGAGCAAGCAGCTGTGTGGACCTTAGTTGCCAGCTGGGATTAAACCATGACAGCCATTATTTAATTCTTCTGTGCCTTAGTTTACCCATCTGTAAAGGAAGATAATTGCTTATATTACAGCTTGGTTTAAAACTGATTCTCATTTTAAAAGCATTTCAGACTGTTATAATGATTGTATAGTGTCAAAGATATTCCTCGTTCCTCATGGAGGAATACTAAAATAAAGATACTTCTGAGTCCACAGAACTTTGGTTCCCATGTAAGAGAAGAAAATTGTTCACATTTTTTCCTGTTTCTTTCATTTATTTGTGTTGTTTGTCACTATTTGCCAGAGAGTTTATGGTAATACACTTCGTTCATTGGGTAAATTATTCACTAATCTTGTCTATTATCCCAATGGACATGTGTGATTCATTGGCCACATACCATATTTCTTTTTCTAAAGCTCTTTAGAACAGATAGGGTCTATCAAGTAGTGAACTATAAAAGATTTTCAGGAGAATGGCTGTTTGCACTAAAATGACACAACTATGCATTCAAGATTTTAATTGAGTAAATAATGCTGAATAATGGCTGGCTACCCTACAAGAGTCACAGTGTTTTAAGGGCTTCCTTTGATTCACTTAGGACTAGTCTGAAAAGTGTAAGAGAATTAACTTCATCAGGTTAGAATATAGTCACATGAGTGCCCAAAAGTTTCAGCAACATGAGAGCTAACCTCAGAGCTTTTGGACCACTTCAATCATTTGTACTACATAGACCATACATATTCCTGCAAAGTAAGCAGTTTAGGTGTGAATTCTGCATAATCATTATGAGTGAAATCTTGGCCTACTTACATCAGAAGGATTGCAAGGGCCATGATTACTCCCACTGATCTGGCATATTTTTATTTGGATGGGAATGCATCTTGTATCATCTATGACCTAATGTAAAAGGGGACCAGTTAATCTATAATGGTTCAGATGAATGTGTAGTGTAGATGAAATACAGTATTCATGGAAAAAAACATGCATGCTGTTCCTTTAAATAGTATTTTATCATATTAATTCATAATTCTATTACTCACTGGAAGACTGACAACTAACTTTAAGTTACAAATGTCCAACAGATCAGAAAGCTAGTAATAGCATTTGCACAAATAAATTATATTGTAAAAAGTAATAAGATGAGGCTTGATTGTGTATATAACAAGTAAAATGAGAAATGTAAAGCCTGAAGATTGCAGCTAAGCCCTTAAAAGAACACGCTCAACTTGCTTTTTGACCGTGCGTTTTTCAGCCATTTCCATCAATCGAAGCTGATAAAGCTAAAGAAGGTGCCTGGTAACTTCAGTGTGTCAGACATTCAGTTTTACAAGAAGTAGTAGAAAAACTACTACTTCCAGAACAGAATCAAATCCTATGTCTTTCAACAGGAGATGAGAGGACAGTAGAGCTGGGTTTGGTTTAATTATGTATAGTACATATCCTGACTTTCTAAATGAGTGCTGCCTACAAAACCTGCATGCTTGCCTTGGAACCCGAGCATGGCTGGGAGGTGACTGTCACCCTGTGAAGTCCACATGTCTTCATTTTCACAGATGTATAAAACTGCTGGGCTATCAGTCACTGTCATACAGACTTCAGCAAGCATCACAGTTTTCATTTTGTTCGTGTTTCAGTAAAAGAAACCTAGATCTAGCTCTCCTAGAAGTTATTGATGAAGAGCTTGAGAACTGCATACACAAATTAATTAATTAATTGCACAGATACATGAATGAGTTAATTGTGTATTAGATTAAACTTATGTGGACATACCCGATGATAAAATCATTGAAAAGATAAAACTCTTTGCTTTCATTTGTCAGAGTCATTACTGTATGTTTAATTTACATTTTGGAGGAATATAATTAAACAAGATCTTTTAGCAACTGAAAACAGATTACACCATTTTTCTTCATTCTACTCCATGAGAAATATAGATGGAGTAGGTTTTGCTTAATGTCAACAAGCAAAAGCTACTCTGTACTACGGTCTGTAAAGCAACACTTAGATAAGTGCTAGCTGCTGTGACATTAATACTAAGATGAAATTTTTGGGAAACTGTTCAGGATTTTTAAAGCTGGAATGCTCTTGTCCATGATGCAGGACAGATCCACACTGCTTCGGCTGGCCCATGGCACCCTCCAGTCACACTGAGGCAACTTGCCATTGGCTGGAAATACCCTGGCCATCAGGTTAACTGGCCGTATTGTCAGCCAAAACAGCTTTAAATCTGGTCAGAGAGAGCAGATGGCTAGACGCATTCGTCACGTGCTTCTGAGGTTTTAGTTGCAGTGAAGTTCACTTTTTGCTTTATCTATGTTCACCAAATAATTTTTAATTCCCTTTGTATCACATGGTCTCTCAAACTAATAGCATTTTCTTTTTCTAGAGCATGCAGTCTTGCCAGGTAGAGAATGTGCCAAACAAACTTCCTTATTGGGTTAATTATTTAGGAATGGAGAGTGTTAACACCTAATCAGGCATTCACTGGGAAAGCCAGATTTTGCTTTTTTTCCCTTGGGGTAATCTAATTCTTACGATAGAAGAAGTCTTAGGATTCAATTGCAAAGGAAATTAATGGCTGTACACACAACTAGATTTGCGTGTTAACAGCCTCAAGCTGACTTTTCAAAACTAGAGACATTACCCAAGTATTGCAGTATCCCACAGCAATCTTTCAACTGGAGCAGAAGATAGGAGGACACAAGAAATCTTGTTGCTGTTTTCCTTTTTTATTAGGAATTTCAGCCTTTCCTGCACTTTTCAAACCCAACTTGCATATCTCTGATCTCATTCAGGCATATCATTAGGAAAATAAGGTACCAGCAGATGTTTCTTTCAGGAACACGACCCATAGCCAATATCTCTAAACACACACACACACAAAAAGTCTTTGCAAGGAGGATGAAAACTCTGGAAGGCCTTGATTTGTCATGCAAGTAAGTAAATGAATGGCAAAATAGAAGAAATGCATCTCCACGAGCTACCTATGAAATTGTGTATTGAGAGAAAAAGAGTGTGCAACTGTCATTATGGCATCTATTGATTTCCATAATACCATATCATCTATTCAAATACTTCAAACAATTGGAATTTTACTTTAGTCTTAGGAAAGATAAGCTTTCTATAAAGGTTATAGGAAAATTTCAGAAATATTATTATTACTCAATATTCCATTTCTCATAAAATAATCATAAAGCAATTTAAATTGTTCATTAATACACAATTAAAACCATCTTGTTTTAATAACATTGCCATAATATGCTCTAATAAAAAGAGAAAGTAATTGAATAATAAAAACTCTCATGTCCACATATTGTTCTTCTTTATGGCTTATCTTTCTGAGAAGCAGATCAGTATGAACACCAACACTAGACCCGGTCCTCAAAACTCTACTTTTGTCAAATTTCCATCTTCAAGGGTATGAAATTAATGGACTAATGGGACTAATTATGGTTATTTAGCTAACTGTTTGCTTGATGAGGCATATGCACTCCAAAATTTTGCAGTAGATGACCAATGGACACTACATACCGTTTACAATTTTAATCGTAAGTTTATTAAACCTTAAAATGTAATCTTTTCAGTATTACAATACAAAACCACAAGTTTTATTGTATGCAAATGTGTGACTCATCTGATTAAAAAAAATGCCATATAGACAACTGGAACCTTCCTTCCATATCATCAGCTTAGGAAAAGAAAAAATATAAAATCAGGTCATGGACCTCACCACCTCTACTTCTGACTAGACTATCCTCCTTCTGGTTAGGCTGCAGCACTGCCACTTTCCCTTGGCCCCAAACACAAACTGGATAGATCTAACTCCTTTATTGAAATATGGGTTTATAATCTAATCATTTGAAGCCCAAGAAACAGGTACCAACAGGTACCCAGACACCCTTCTCTGTACAGTCAATAACTGTATCTCAGGCAGAATAACGAACACCTACACATGCTCTTCCTTCCTTAGTTTTCCCACTACTTGAGTATACCTGGGACTGTTTTTCCCCAGAGCACAGCATTCCCCCTTTCCCCATCTTCAGTTAGGACCCTCTGGTCTTATCCAGGTCCTCAGAGAATCACTGATGAGGACTGTAATTTTAACTTCTTATGTTTTGTGCTTTTTTTTATTTTCAAAAGTTGCCCTCTCTCACATGAAATTATTTTTTGCTTCCTTCAGCTGAAACAATGGTTAAGGCCATCCCATCTCAATGGAAGAAGAGAATATGGATGGAATAATAGAGTTCTCTATTCTTAGAGAGGTCAGGAGAGAGCTAAGCAGGACTGACATACTGGACTTCAGAATGGCTGACTTTGTCTTCTTTAGGCACCTGATGGAAAGGATCCCCTGGGAGACTGTCCTGAAGGGTATAGGGGTCCAGGAAGGCTGGACACTCTTTAAGAAGGGAGTGTTAATGGCTCAGGAGCAGGCAGTCCCCAGGTGCTCTAAGAGAAGCCGACGCCAGAGAAGACCACCCTGGCTGCAACTCAGAGCGAAAAGGAGAGTTTACAGCCTTTGGAAGAAGGGGCTAGGCACACACAGTGATTACAGAGAGGCTGTGAGTCTATGCAGGGTGGAAATCAGAAGGGCTAAAGCCCAGCTGGAAATTAATTTGGCCTCTGCAATCAAGGATAACAAGAAAAGTTTCTGTAAGTATGTCAGTAGCAAAAGAAAGTCCAGGGAGAGTCTCCATCCCCTGCTAGATGCAGGAGGAAATTTGGTAACTGGTGATGAGAAGAAGGCTGAGGTGCTTAATGCCTTCTTTGCCTCAGTCTTTAATAGCAAGGTTAGTTGTATTGATGAAATCCAGCCTCCACAGCCAGAATACAGAGACTGGGAGAATGATCCCCCTGCAATCCAGGAGGAGACAGTCAGTGACCTGCTGCATCACACAGACACACACAAGTCTGTGGGGCCGGATGGGATACACCCGAGGGTGCTGAAGGAGCTGGCTGGGGTGCTCGCCAGGCCACTTTCTATCATTTACCAGCAGTCCTGGCTGGCCGGGGAGGTCCTGACAGATTGGAAATTGGCCAAAGTGACACCCATCTATAAGAAGGGTCAGAAGGATGATCCGGGAAATTACAGGCCTGTCAGCTTGACTTCGGTGCCCAGGAAGCTGATGGAGCAGCTCATCCTAAACACCACCATGCAACATATGAGGGACAACCAGATGCTCAGGCCCAGTCAGCATGGGTTTATGAAAGGCAGGTCCTGCTTGACAAACCTGATCTCCTTCTATGACAGAGTGACCTGCTTATTGGATGAGGGAAAGGCTGTGGATGTAATTTACCTTGACTTTAGCAAGGCTTTTGACACCGTTTCCCACAGCATTCTCCTGGCAAAAATGACTGCTCGAGGTTTGGACAATCACACACTTCGCTGGGTTAAAAACTGGCTGGACAACCGGGCCCAGAGACTTGTGGTGAACGGAGTTAAATCCAGTTGGTGGCCGGTCACAAGTGGTGTCCCCCAGGGCTGGGTGTTGGGGCCACTCCTGTTTAACATCTTTATTGATGATCTAGACGAGGGGATCGAGTGCACCCTCAGTCAGTTTGCAGATGACACCAGGTTGGGTGGGAGTGTTGATCTGCTCGAGGGTAGGGAGGCTCTGCAGAGAGACCTGGACAGGCTGGAGCCATGGGCTGAGGCCAACTGGAGGAGTTTCCATAAGGCCAAATGCCGGGGGCTGCCCTTGGGCCACAACAACCCCCAGCAGCGCTACAGGCTTGGGGAGGAGTGGCTGGAGAGCTGCCAGTCAGAGAGGGACCTGGGGGTGTTGATTGACAGCTGGCTGAACAGGAGCCAGCAGTGTGCCCAGGGGGCCAAGAAGGCCAATGGCATCCTGGCTTGTGTCAGCAATAGCGTGGCCAGCAGGGACAGGGAAGGGATCTTACCCCTGTACTCAGCACTGGTGAGGCCGCACCTCGATTCCTGTGTTCAGTTTTGGGCCCCTCACTACAAAAAGGACATTGAATGACTCGAGCATGTCCAGAGAAGGGCAACGGAGCTGGTGAAGGGTCTGGAACACATGTCCTGTGAGGAGTGGCTGAGGGAACTGGGATTGTTTAGTCTGGAGGAGGCTGAGGGGAGACCTCATCACCCTCTACAACTACCTGAAAGGAGGTTGCAGAGAGCTGGGGATGAGACTCTTTAGCCTAGTAGAAAGCAACAGGACAAGAGGGAATGGCCTCAAGTTGCACCAGGGAAAGTTCAGACTAGATATTAGGAAGCATTTCTTTCCAGAAGGGGTTGTTAGGCTTGGAATGGGCTGCCCAGGGAGGTGGTGGAGTCCCCAGCCCTGGAGGTGTTTAAGAGTCGGGTCAATTCAGAGCTTAAGGATATGCTGTAGGTGGGAACTGTGCTAGGCAAACTGTTGGACTAGATGATCTCCAGGGTCCTTTCCAACCTAGATGATTCTGTGATTCTGTGAAGGAAGTATATGTTACATTCTTGGTTTGATTTGTCAATAGATGTAAGTGGATTTTTCTGCAAAATGAAACAGTAATTTTCTATCAAAATGTTAGTTTCAAGCACAAAAACAGTTTTCACTGCATCAGGAAGATACATGAGCTCATACACAGGGTTCAGTTTAGGACAAAATTCCATCAAGTGTTTAAACATGCCAGTACTCTAAACTCTTTGAAGGCTCAAGAGAAAATAATGTAGTTTATTGTCTTGATTGCATAATTCTGTGTACTAAGATACTTTGCTTTCACTAATTTTATCAATCATACCTTAAAATAGTAGCTTATACAAAATCATTGCAAAACATAATTGTAAAGATTTTTTAGCACAAAAATTATGTTTTTCTTTTCTGAAAGTGCTAGACATTGGAGGCACTGATCCTTTAAACTACTATTAACAGAAAAAAATCTCTTAATAGTAAGTATTAAGATTTTCTTGTCACTCAAAAATATTGTAACTCATATTTGGAAACAACTTTTTTTTTATTTTGTTTTAGGATCCATCAAGGCAGATGGAGAGGAAGACAAGGAGAGCAACTAAAATGAGGAATGTAAATTCTTTCCTTCAAAATTGAAGTGTTTTATAATAAACAAAGAGCTAAATTTCTAGTTGCTAAGAGACCTACGTCAAAACAACTACCTTTTCCTTCTAAATAAGGACACAGCATAGGCTACTATTTAACTCTTTGTGGTCCCCAGCTTTCTACATCATAATGTTAAGAATGAGTAAGGGAAAACAAAAGACACATTCATGTAACTATAACAAAGACAGTTAATAAAACATAATGTACTTAGCTATTTTATTCACTGGTATTTTGGACACTATTAAAGCTTCCTTTTTTTTTTGTTTTCCTCAGGAAAAAAATACAAGGGCATGTCAGAGTACATGAAATTACTGTGTTTCCTTTAAGTAAACCTGACCCTTTAAAAAACCAAAAAGGAATGTTTTGAGCAATATGTTTAAGTGTGCCTCCATTATATTGACTAACTCTCACAGTTTTGGTGACTTTGATCCACCTGTAAGAGAATGTGTGGCTGCAGGCCAGCAATAACAACTACAAAAACCTTTAAAGAGTCAGGAGCTTTTCCTTTTTTCCCCTCCTCTCCTCGCCCCCCCTCCCCCCCTCCCCCCCTCCCCCCCCCCTTTTTTGTATGTCAAGGAAATCAAACACATAGCTAAAGGGCATCATAAATATATCTGATCACCGTTTAGGGGGTTTCCAAAATGAGCCACTGGAGAGACTATCTTTATTGCAAGGCCAATCTCAGTTTTAATCAAAGCAAATGTGCTTTAAAACCTAGTTGATTAAACTGGAATAAATGTCAAAACAAAGACCAGAGAACAGTATTTACACAGAAGACATGTCCCTCTCATTTGTGCAATGCCAAGGACAAGTTTTTGCACTGTTCTGAAAGCTGTCCTATTCATCAGGAAATTTGTCCAAAGTACCCTCTTCTGGGCTTTGGGAAAGGATGAAGAGGAGGCACTGTACTTTCAGTTAGCTTTTCAGCTGCTTCAGTGTCTCCATAGATACTTCTCGTGTCTTTCTCATTCAGCATTCAGTGAGCCTCCCTCCCCTTCTTAACCACAGGACTATGAACTATAGTTAATTATAACTTTTTGGGTTCAGCTCTTTAAACAGTCCTGCCTGTGAAGCCAAACTTCCTCACGTAGCATCAGCACGTGTGGTATACGTATACCTCCAGCTGACCTTGTCTTACTGGAGGTCTAGTGGAAGAGAAAAATACCAACTCTCAGTTTGATTTAACTTCAGCTCTATAGACAACATGCCATCTAGACGATAATTTCTGACACCGAAAGAGGTGGAAATCGACACCTGCTTCCAGATTCTTGCTGACTGCTGAGATGCTTGAGACTTTTTTCCGACAGAGAAATGAATATCAAAAGACAGGAGATCTAGATTAGCAACCCGTGGGAAATTTGATTGTTGCCAGCCTGAACCATATTACTGCAAGCATTGCACTTTACCCATAATGAACAAATGGGGTATAAAAAATGTATGCAAAGGAAATTTAACTAGTAAGAAAGGATAAAATATTCTGAGTAATTGGGTGGTAGCTGGCAAAAAGCCGAAAACCAGTGGGGGAGTCATGTATATAGCAGTTTTCTCTCCAAAAGTTGCCTTTCTTTATTCCAGTTTCTCAATGCACCTGCAACCTTTTAGGAATAATGTGGTTTTCCATCTCCTCCTCCCGAGTACTCTACGTACCTTGGCTCTCTTAGAGGGATGGTCTCTCCATCACTCCATACTGTCTGGTGAACCTTCACTGGGAAATATGTGACGTTTCAGCTTCTCAGCCCTGTCTGCAGCTGCAGTTCAAACACCCTAAATATTTTGATGGGGAAGTTTGGGGGAAGAAAGAGGGGGAAACATTCACTTTTGGTTGCTGCTAGCTCTCTTTCAAAAGTATTGTGAGAAAAATTGAATGTGACTGATCTGGTGCAGAATACAGAATTGTAAGCATGAGTTACCAGAGTCAGAGACACGCAAGGTGTGTACATTTTTTCCTCAACAGACAGCATGAGACAGCTTTCTCTTTTATTTGGATGTTATGACCATATGGACTACCTTATAGGTGGAGGTATTCTTGTTCTTGGAATCAGCTCTCCCACAAGATGCATTCATGAACTAACTTACTTGAACTGTGGGATATTCAATATTAAACACAACCTCTAGAGGACAGCACTGTGTATTTGGGAACAATGCTAATAGCATAGTGATAACCAGTCACCATTTTCAGTTGTGATACTTTAGTCTTCATTTTCTTAGGTGTTAATGTGGTGATCCCTGTAAAATATATTTATGTTATTTGTAACTCTAAAAAGACAAAACTAATTATTTAATCTTCAGTTTACATACACTTTGATGATGGTAATACCCATCTTCTACCAAAATCACAACCTCAGTGCCGTCTACATTTTTTAAATCCAAAATTATTACAGGAACAGGGCCAGAACAAGTCACCAAATCACAAAGGGTGCCCTTATTGATTATTTAGGCGTGATTGTTTTGTAAAGCATTTGCAGATGTTCAAGTCAGCATTTTTTTTAATGTGAAGAAGAAAGCTTGCTCCTGATACTGAATGCTATATCAAAGGAAAAAGACTAGATGCTTGCCACTTTTTATGGTGGCTGACTGTCACTTGTGTTTGTCACATAACCATTTTGTGCCTGCCGTTGAATGAAGTGACATTTCTGAGGGTCAGTGTTGATATTTTCAAATCTAACACTGCTGGCCAGTGTCCAAAATCTGTTTAACCAGTAGAGGCTGAGCTGCTTCAATGAAATTGTACCAGAAATTCACAATGCGATAAATGAGATCAGAACCTGACCCTCCACATGGCAGGTGATGAAAGGGTACGACAACAGAACAGCTTCGAATCTTCAACTTCCTTTCTTTCTCCCTCAAACCAGCCAGATTGCTATGGGAAATATTTATTGTAAGAGAATGCCTTCTAGAAAAAGAGCAGATGCTTAATATTTATTCTTCCTGTGACAGTCTGGAAATTTATGCATAACTTACAAATTCTGACTTTATGAACCCTTCATGTAACTATAACCATCAATGGTAGGAGTTTCTGGCAGGGTCTGTGTCACAAATCACATACTTTATCCTGAGGCAGCTAGAGGACAACTGAAAAAGTTGTTAGCATGGGATAAGTGCCTTGGAAAACGGTGAGTATAACAGAAGACTAAGCAAGTCACAGAGCCTAAAGAGATAGCTGTGAATGTTAACTGGCATGGGAGTCAAGCCCATCCTTGAGACTGAGAGCACAGCTGGTCAGTTGGCTGGAAACAACTAACATCACAAAGCAGGAAAGGAAAAGTTGTTTTAAACAGAGCTGTTTAAAATAAAGAGTGCTCTTTTGACTCTCTAGGCCAGGGAATCTAAACTAAAAAAGAAGGGCCCTGGGCAAGGAGAGACAACCTGAAGTTGAGGAGAAGATGAGACTGTAGGGATCAAAAAGATGCGGGGATAAAAAGAGTGGGAAAGACAGAGGACTTCCATAGTGAAGAGGAAATTAAACCAAATGTTTTTATGTGCAGATTTTGCTACCTTTGTATGGACCTGTAAATAGCTCTTTTTGCATATGAATAGAGGGAATGTGTTTAAAAACTTAGTTTAGAAATCTTGCCTTCCTTGTTGTGAATGAAGACTCGAAAAAAAACCAGTCCTAGTGAGAAGGCAGCAAACCACAGAGCAGACGGGGAGAAAGGGAGAGTGCCAACACTTGTGTGAGGGACAAACGGGACTGGAGCACCTCCTACCCCTTCTGTGCAGGAAGGCTGAAGTGGAGTGACCATCCCTGCAATGAGCCAAGGACATGAAACTGGGATGCTCTCAGGCTCAATAAACCCACAAGTGTCAGTCCTAATATCATTTTCTAACACGGGAAGGTGTTCCAAAGACTCCTGCAGTCCTTTTAAGAAGGTGCTTTTCTTGGAAGCAGAACCTCTTGCTTTACATTCACTTTTGAGGAACTGTTGGCTGAATCCAATACCCTTCTGGGAGTGCTGTGTTGAAACCTTGCCAGCTATGGGTTGAGAAGAAAGAGCAGGATGGACCCTTTTTCTAAATAAGTACATTCATGCAAACTGTATAGGAGTCTGTTCATACAGAAAAAAGTCAATATTGTTTATAATTAAGCTAATGATATATTAACTTTCTTTGATTATAGTCAGAAGCCTAATTACTTGCTATAAGATATAAGTTTCAGTATTCTTTACGTTAAGTATGTCAAATATTCAGAGGAGTGGCGCACAGAAAGCTTTACAAGATTAGGTCGAGTGTTTGGCTTTATTTCATTTTCCAGTTTTTGTTCCTCGTTTTTAAATGCACGCTTTGACTGTGGCGTGTCACGGCACTTCAGACACATGACCCATTCAGTGGTGTGGTTCAGTGTTAGTCTAATCAAAACATGTTAGTCACATGAATATTTGTGAAACGCACGGATGACAGCTTCACTATATGCATCCAGGATGAACTATCTCTTCAAATGAATGACATCAATGTAATCTCTCTGAATTCAGCAAACTATAAGTCATGTCAGCTATGTTCTACCAACTTTACAAGACTGTAGGACCCTAATCAATCTCACAGTCATGTTTTTAATCCAAAATGTTTAACCTTGCCCATTTACAATGTCATGCCTTGAAACTCGCATAGCAAACCAGACTCATTTCCTTTCTTAGAAATTGTCTTTAATAATTTCTGTACTTGCTGACTCATAAACAATATGATTGTCAGGGAAGTGTAGCTACTTCCTGAAAATGATTTTCCCATATGGAATATTATTTGGGTTGTTATTTTAAACTGACTGAAAACAACACAAAATGAAACATTAAATATTGAAAAGTCACATTATTCTATAGAGGATAAAAATATTTTTCCTATACATTCACAATTTAGCAGGACAATCTAATCTTCTAGCCACAATAATTATATACCTCATAATCCTTATATGTTAAAGCCACCTTGTGTGATGGAAGAATAATCCTGACAAAAGAATCTGCATATAGCATGCTGGCTTATTATGTCCTCCATCATAATTAACTGATTAATTTTAAATTGTGTAATTTTAAAAGAAGCTAGAAAAAGACCCAATAAAATACTCAAAATTCAAAATATCAAATTTTTCAGTATGAAACATGATCAAACAGAGAATCACATAAGTATATGACATCAATAAAGCTGTTAAATATATTTTTGCATTAATTTCAGGGGCTATGCTATTAAAGGATTACAGTATAGGCAATATTTTCCAAGACTAAAGAATGTTCCACTGCATGGTAGGTGCTGAAGAGAAGGCTAATGAGAAAAAGAGTGATTGTGACAAGCAATTATGTCACCTATGTGAATGGCTTAATTTTCTAAATTAGCCACTTTGATAATTATGACATCTCATTTGTCTTTTAATTCCATGAGCTGTGAAGTTTACCTTTGATTTTTTTCCAATCAGATAAGAGGCTTTGATAAGCCAAGGATCTATTATGTGCCTGAAAAACTCGCATTTCACTCTGATTGTCTGTTCATCTGCTTGAACTGGAGCAAATAGCACTCTTCATAAGAGCTCTCCAAACAAGGCTTCCACTCCTTCTATTTGCACTAGCTATTAAAAAAATATTTGCTAAGCAAATTAATAATGTAAATAAGACTGCAAGTGGGACTGTTTAGTTTGCTTAAGAGAGAAGGCAAACAAACTGTTTTCAAGCACTTTTTAAACCACTCGAACAACAGGCCGTTTGCATACAAGCAATTAGCATGTTAATTACAAATGGTTCTTATCCTCTCATTAGAACATTTCTGAGATTCACTGTCAAATACAGGTCTTTCTTTAATTATTTGACTCGTAGTGGAGTAATGAAGCTTATATTTAATTACATTAAAAGGAAAGAGTAGTATTTTAAAAGGGAGGAGTAATATTTTAAAGAATTAGCTCTGATTTGGGATTTAACTACAGTAATTCTTGTAACTAACTTCTGCATTCATGTGTAAGACAAAAGCCCACAGCACTGTGTATGGTTTATATATAATATAGAATATTTAAACAATTTGTGAATATATGTATTACTCAGCCTTCATTTTCCTTCTCTGAATAGGTATGCTTTTTCTTTGCAGGGAGCGGGTTAATAACTGTGAGGGAAAACACAATAGTTAACGACTTATGGAGGAATCCAACAAAGTAAAATGCCATTTAACATGTAAATTCGTTTAGTGCCATCTTTCTCTCTCTATTTGGATGCATGCACTGGTTGCCACTCTACCCCAGAGGGAACAAGAGTGGACAGATTGTTCTTTTCAAAATAAAAATACACTGCATTGTCATTATTTCTATGCCATGCTTTCATATTGGCATGAAATGAGCAGGAATCAATGAAAATTAGGATTTACTCTCTGGTAACAGCCACAGCTGGACGTAATACAGTTCAATTACTTTGATCAGGATGTCAATATTTGGGATATTGAAGCACAAGGCATGTAAGATTTGTAGCGGGCAAAAGCTATGATACTTAGTTGAAATGCAATAGCACGTATGCCTCCGCGTGTAAAGCGCTTGTACGGCTCTTACTCAAAGAGCCTTTTCTGTTTGTTTGCTATATAGCGAGGGACGTTTTTTTATTGCTCCTTTTTGCCAAAAGCATTTTCCACTTTTATTCTAAAGACTACACAGATGTAGGAAAGACATTACAAACTCTCTTGGCCAATGCTAAATGACTTGTGTGCAAAAGTTATTGCTTTTCCAAACTGTCTTTTAAATGATATTGAATCCCTCTGCTCTCCAGTAAGTACCTAGGTGAGACACCAGTTAACAGAGGTGATAGACCAAATCACAGCTTCATGAAAGTAGCCAATCCATTTGAAATATCATATGAGTTTTTGCAGTATATTCTTTTTCTGACAAGTCTGAGTGCTGATAATGCTTTTTGGATGTGTATTTAAAACAAAGGTCTATTAATTTTTTTTAAAGCCATGCACATTTCAGTTGGTTTGCCACGTTTTACCGAAAAGTAATTGAAGTTGTAACATCCAGTGTTCTTCTTTAGCTTCCCCTTGCAAACAGGTGAACACCTGGTAATCTCACCTATAAAATATCATTTGGCATGAGATACAGGCTAATTTCCTCAGTGTGTCCAGGCTTCCAAGGGTTTTGTGTAATTCTGCAGAAGAAATATTATGATACGCCATGACACAATTGCCTGCAACAACAGGCCACTGGGGACTTTTCCATCCTCCTCTCCTACATTTCTCTTTCTCCATTTCTCATTGTTCTCAATCTAGATCTTCCTGAAGCATCTGAGCATCCTACTCTCTGTTGGATGGAGTGAGGACTGAGGTCTGGATCTCTCATGTAAAGTGTTTTGATAACTTTCATGGTTTTGTTTTCATTCTTTTTTTCCAGAGAAGTTCCTGAGGCAGTTTGTGTACAAATTTTGGCTTCACTGAAGTCAGTGATCATAATTTCATTGCCAGCATTTTGCTTCCAATTGCCTACCCCATGTTTCAGTACATTTTGTGTTGAACATTGCAGGTTTCAAAACTTTCGTTCCATGCGATAGTTATTCGACCATTTATGAGCTTTCTTAAAAATGCACACTATTATATGTCATTTTAAGACTTCTTGTTTGTTGAACTGCCTCAAGAGAAATACACCTAGAGACTTTTATAAAGCTTAGATTAACTCCTGCTTCTGAAAATCAAATCAAATCTTTAGCAGGGGATTCCTGAATTTCTAATGACCCCCCAAAACCTGTGTCATTCTCGTTCTTTCATTCTATCCTCACTTTAAAGTCCTGAGGTTTTTTTGCAATATGTGAAACAATGGCACAAAAATGCTACAGTCCTGTGTGCCTGAGATAAACTAGATGATATCAAGATGTCCCTTCTAACCCAAATGATTTGGTGATTGTGTGATTATGATTCTCTTACTGAAAACTCATGAAACAGGAACATTTGTTTAAAACACCTGGAATAGAAAATGTTGAACTATTATACACAGTTTCTACCATCTGCAACTCAGCTTTGCAGAAACTGAGTACTGAATAATTATAATAAAATAAATCTCTCTAAATGCTAAAATGGAAAATAAAACAAAAGACCCTATTATGTTAATATCTTTTAAAAAATAATAATAATAATTACTTTTTATTTCTGCAGAACACTCTTTTCCTGCTCCAGGGCCAGGCTATTTATAGTTGTGCATTAAGCAAAACCATCATATGGAGATGATTACATCTAAATTGTACAGTAGAACAAACCTTGGATGGCAGTATATCTTTTTTATTGAAACCATTGATAAAGCAAGGTCAACTATTTAAAAAAAAAAAAAAAAAAGTGTCTTCACCACATAGACACAGACATTTGAAACCTCCTAAAAATGTGGAAGAAAAAAAATGCAACAACTATCCATTAATTTCCTTGTCTGTTCAATTTTCCACTTCAGACTCTGAAATTTTTCTCTGGTTTCTCAAGTTTACTAATCCAAGTCACTTTCTTTCCCTCCTAAATTTTCACAGCCCTACTTATGGGCTTTCTGACTGTCTACACTTGAATCCGTTCAGGATGTCAGATTTGCTATTTTAACCATCAGCTTCTCCTTTCCTTAGTTCTGCCTTCCCTCTATTTTGTGTTGCTCATAGATATAGAATTGCTAATTTAATAACTGTTCCTACCTCTTCTAGTGTTCTGAAATTTCTACCACATCTCTACATTTCTGTCTAAGTTCCTGTTCAAGGTACTACTTAGATTATTTCCATTTCCACAGGAATATTTCCAGCCATGCGCACATATTTGAGTGTCCCTCGTTTTTGGTCAGGTGGGAGTTTCACAATGGCTGACTTTTACAGAGTTCAGCTCCAGTCAAAATCTCCACTAACTAGTGATTAAATTTTAACAAATGTTTGCCACGGGAAAAGCCAATGACTAGCAACAATACACATTACACTATAGAAAATAAACCTCTAGACCTTTTTTTTGTGAATTAATTTCCCACAGAAGTTAGACTTATGCATGCACTTATGAAACAACCCCAAATCCACTAAAACAGAATAGTCAAATAAAAATAACCATATGTAGTATGGAAAACTCGTATTTTTATATGTGCTAGTGGGCAATCTGAATTCTACGGAATAGTGAAGCAATTGCATGCTATTTAATACTTTGGAGTTATTTGCCTGCTGACTTACTCGAGCTTTCAACAGCTGTTCGTGCTCTCTCAATTTTTCTGTTTTATTTTCTCACAACTGCTCTACCTTGACCACGAGGAGCCTTGAAGAACAGCTGGAGTGACACATTGAGTCTGATTGATGGCTGCAGGACCCAGATGGTGAACTCTCAAAAATGTTTCTGGCAGATACTTTTACTGCTGGAACAGTTTGTTTTTTTCTGCAGTTCCATTAGCTGAAGCTTTACTAAATGCTGAGCAGTCACTTCTTGGCTAAGGTCCATTCAAGCTGCATTTGGATCTTGCTGGGATGGCTACAACCTCATAGAAGTTCATTGTTTATACTCACTCTCACCCATGGAGAGTTTGCCAGCTCGTAAGCAGTGGTATTCTTAGGAATTCTTCAAAATAGCTGCCATCAATGGGATGTTTTGACTTTACTTTTACTGCAGAGAAAATCCTTTCAGAAAATCTTTGTCATGCTGTTTATACATACTGTACATTTTATGTGAAGTTATTTATAGAGCTGTGAGAGTTTTGAAAGACTGGAGCCTTCTTTGTTTAACCTGTCTTTCAAACCAGAAGCATATCATAGGTCAATAAAAAAGTCTCCAAGACAAACATTTTCTTTTGTAGGAGTAATCCTTTCTGACTAGTCTTCTGAAACTTCTATTCATATCATAATACACGAATTCTGATGGTTTTCATGCTTAGACTTACAGGCTTAGATTTACAGGTGAATAATATCTAGTTTTAATCTGTTTCAGACTGATCATTTCAGTCAAATAATTTTGTGCAACTATGATATCCCTGACTGATAACTCATCAAGCAGGGTTTGTCTACTGAATGACTGCTAACAAACGAATGCCGCTGAATGGTGACATTTTGACCAGTAATATTGAACTGCTGCTTGTGAGGGAAAATATAAAACAAAAGTCTACAATGCCCCAAAATGTTCAGCAATCCTGAAACTGTCACAACAAATTTTGCCTAATTTCTGTGTCAGTATTTGCAGTGGGGTTCAGTTTGGTAATTCTTCCTCTTTGAGTAACCTCTCTAAAAGCTACTTATAGCATCGGAAGAAATTGGTGTTCTTCAGTTCTTCTCCTAGATTTCTAGGTGGTGCTGCTGTGTTCCATTCAACACCAAACAAATGCCCCAAATACATGACACACATTTTGAAAAAGGCAATCAGGGATCTCTACATCTCTAATATTACTCTATGGAAAATAATGACATAAAGAGAAAGGTTTTAAAAAGAGCCACTCATTGAGCAACCGTAAGAGGTGAAACATGAGAGTGCTAACAAGCAATAAAATAAAATTACGTTGAACTATTTGCATCTAAGGGCCCTATATAAAGCCTACTAAAGTCGATTGGTTTTTCATCTTCTTTGCTGGATCAACTGTTGAAAAACAGTTTTAGAGACTAATCCTGGGCAAGCAGCCATTAGTCAAAAATATATAGCTTCAATAGATTTATTGTTACAAATCTTTTGAAATGAAAATCAAGATTTAAACAAAAAATATAGGTTGGTTTTGTAACTTTCTTTGGTAGACAAGCATCTTTTGACTTTTTAGGAACAACATTACTACCAAATCATCCTATTGTATTATTGCCAGTTTTCCTAATTATAAGAACCTCAGTTCCCCTGTTCCTCTCTCATCTTGGAGAGTTAAGAAAAATTGGACCTTTAAGTCTAAACTGATCCAAAATAGGGTAATTCAACACAGGTACTTCAATGTAGCGGAGAAGGAGAGTTCCCCATCTCTGGAGGTGTTTGGGAAGAAAGGAAAAAAAATTCTGGCAGGTATCAACAATTCTGACAGCAGTTCTGAGCTGCTCAGAGAAATCACCAGCTGAAAAGAAAAAGAGAATGTAACACAGGTAAGCCAGTCAAAGGGTGTTAACTACCGTAAATACAGTTTATCATATGGTTATAGAAATTTATTACAGGGATATCAAAATATATATTTAGTATAAATATCTATAAATGTATATCCAGAGGCATAAATATAAATCTCTCCATATAAACTCAAAGATTCTCTCACTCTCTGTTGTCACCACATTCCCTATCAAATCCACATCTCACAATAGCACTATTTCCTGTTAGACTATTCAAGATCTGCTTAGAGTGAATTTTCTACTATTCCCTGTGATCTTTTATCTAACTCTCTTACCTGCATTAATACATTCATCATTCTCTCTTTATGCTGTCATCCCTGTTTTATTGTCACTCTCACCAGCACATTGTTTGCATCCATCCCCTGGTGTTTTTATGCAGTGCCCTGTCACGGCAGGAAAAATATACGGTTTGTTATTCATTCTTTCTATAGCTTGTTGAGCTCTTCCATATTGCCTTTTTAGGCTCTCACATTTCAGTCTCCTTCTATTAATAAATCCTAACGTTAGAATCAATTCAAACAGGAAAAAAAATTCCAAACCTATCATTTTTTGTCTCTTGCAAACAAACAAATTTTTCTGCAATAAAGCCTAAAGTCATACTCAGTGTTTCAGAAAGTAAGGTTTGTAATTCTTTTACTGTTCTAATCTTCTATTAGTAGGGGTAAGAAATGAAGGTAGGATGTTAGAAAAGAGGTGAAATAATTAAGCTCTCTGACCAGAAGGTAGTACACTGAACAGAGCATGTATTTTACTGCATTTCCTTCAGTTACTATCCCTCCAGTGATTTTTAGTGTCTTGCTGTATTGGAACAAGATGCATTTATAAGGAGTTTCTTCAGCTAAATATTAGCAAAGTCAGGAATTTTTGACAAGGTCTTCTTGACCATCAGCTGTCATAATAATACATTCTTCATCATTTCAGATGCAGACATAGTATTTAATGATTGATACATCCTCATGGGCCGGCTCCTTGAAACTGCAATCTCTTCTGCAAAAGAGGTGCATGTGGTGGAATGCCACCTGTGGGACCTTTAGAAACACAAAATGAAATTTGTTAAGAGATAATGTTAGGCACTTAGTAGGACAGAAGGAAAAAAAATACAGAAAAAAATGAAAGAAGAAATTAATAACTGAACAAAGGAATTAATGTAAATTCTTCTTCAGAATGTAAGTTTATCCTTTTTAAAATTCAGATTTACTGGTTTAATGAATTGCCATGTGTGTAGTGTGCAGCGTTGAACCCATTCAAATCCATATGAATTTTGTCATTGACTGTAATGAAAACTAAATGCAGCTTGCAGGTTGTTCTTTTAATTATGAAATCTGAGATATTTTGTTTTCAGTGGTACATCTTGATCTATCCACTTTTACCCCTGAAACCTGAAGGCTGTTTTTTCAGGAGAAAAAGATAATAACAGCCCAATAATTACATAAACTCCTCAAAAACATGTTTTTGCATATGTTTCTTAAAAACTAATTATCTTACTTGTATTTATTTTACATTAACTGATTCACTCAAACAGTGGAGCTGTTTGATAAACCTTATTCTTGAAAGTTGGTAGTTTGAATATTTGAAATTATACCATCCTGATAAATAATATGCTAATCCTAAAAGGCTAACTCTTATGTCTTTTTTTGTCTTTTTTTTTTTTTTTTTTTTTTAATCAAGGTAGCATAGGCTTATTTTCATTTTTGTACCCAAGGAAATAAATGCTAGGAAAAAAATAGACTTCTGCTGTGTGATATTTTTCTGAAAGTCTGGGGTCTGATTCAGAGGGAGATGAATAATAAGCCAGGTAATGCCAATATATTAACAATGCTGATGTTGTTGTCGTGTACGTTCTGTAAAGCGTATGCCAAAGAAAAATGCTGGCACGCGCTGTGTTGAAATATCAGCTTAGTTAAAGGATTCATGATGAACCGTTTGTCTTTTACCCTTACCTTACTAGTCCTGCCAGCAACCCTCCGTCTGCCAAAATGAGAAAGGGACAGCTGCCAAAGGGATGGATTTCAAAGTGTGATTTTTCTTGTTTGTTTCAGTTTTACTCTCTGAGATTTTTTTTCTTCCCTAGAAAATTCAGCGTGTTGGATGATAAGATGAGTTAATCAGGGAAGCTGTTAGATTTGAAAGCTCTGTTTAGGCTGACTTTTCTCTGAGTCTTTACACAGAAATGGATGGAAGACCTGCAGATATCATTAGCTTACTCTAAAATGAGAATCTCTGTATGCAGAGCAAATTCAAGCCAAAAAATATGTAGCAGATAGAAAAAGCCCACAAATCTTCCTTTGCCAAAAACTTTAAGGACTGTGTGGTCAAAAAGCTGTGGGTCAGGAGCACTGGCTCTGTGCATACCTTTGTGTAGCATCTGCAAATTTGGCTAGAATAAGAGCCTACCTGCAATTTAAAAAATGATTTTCCTCAGTGATGTGCTGTGTTGAAGGGATGAGCAATAAGTTTGGTCTTCCCAGTAGCACAGGAGAAACTTGCTGATTTGGTAGGTAATTTGACCTCCTGAGCCAACACTGACCCAAGTCTGTAGATTTTATATAGGGATAGATTATTTTAGCTGAGCAGAAACAAGAAAGAGGCAGCTCCAGAACAGTGTGAATGGATGTCTACAGTCTGAGCTCTCGCTACCCATACGGAAAGGTTTGACCTATCTGACCGTGTGACTTTCATTCTAGATAAAGGGGAAAACAAGGCAAAACAGACCCGGGTGTCCCATACAGCACATGCACATCACGGAAAATTTGCTACCATGGTGGCAGATGGTTGCATTTTTGCCAAGTCCTCTTACACCTTTAAAAAGGATAAAACTACAGAAAAAGTAGCTGAGGAAACAGTACTTATACAACAGGAGGATTAACAATATTAAAAGTGGACTTTTTACATAGGGCTGAATTTTCTAGAAACAGATGTTTGATAAGTCTAAAATGAAGAAAATGTTCCTGTGAGACTGAAGCCTGGTGTTCAGGTGCCACTGTGGCAGTGTGGTTGCCCTCCCAGCTCCTACACCCAGAATGGTTCTGGCATGCTCCCCTGTTTGTTGTAACTGTGGCCTGTCTTCCCCCAGCTCCATAGTAGGTATTCCTGATGTGAAAAAGCAAGCCAGAGGATAGCACCCTTCCCCTTTATAACATCCTTCTGTAGAGAATATTCCTCATCACTAAAGTAATAGCAAGGAGAGGTCTAAAAGTGAGATCTGAATCTTGAGTGCCTGTCAAAAATTTTGTGTGGGGAAGGCTCTGAGTCTCAGATTTGATGACACAGTAAAATATTTTTCACCATTAAACTACTTTTTTAACCCCTTTCTTATGTCCTGGTGGCTTATGTCCTCACTCTGTAGGTGTTTGCACCTGTGCCCACCTAATAATATTCTCAAGTACAATTTTGAATGTTCAAATTGTTGAACAGACCTGTTGCAATCCATAGAAGAACTGAGGTACAATGAGGTATAATATGATCTGAAGCCAAGGTTTGTTAAAATATCTGCTGGAAAAGCCCAGCCAGTGTTCTCAAGGAGAGGAAGACTGCAGTGTAAACTCACTTCTCAAATTAGATATTGAGGAACCTACATGTCAGACCAGCTGTAAGACACAAATTCATAGAAAAACATTGTGTAATGAAAAGTAGTAATTGTGTTTCTCGTAGAAGTACTTGTTTTCCTTCCAAGGCTGGCTGCAGAATTATACTTGCTAGTGGAATATTTGGTATAAATGTAATATTTGAGTAGGATGGACAACACTACTGATGAATCTCGAAACCAAAATTGATCCCACTCCCATGCAAGCTGGCTTACACAGGGGTCATATAGAAATGCAAATTCCTATGGAGAATGTTGATCTCAATGATAAAGAATAAAAAAATTAATTAGATTTTATACTGCACTCTGGGGATGACATTTAGACTTAATCTTGCAAATAAACTTGTAATGCCTCGCTGTTATTGTCACAAAAGTTTGAGCTATGGCTCATAAAGGCATCCAGAATACCTTTACAAGGCACACAATCCCCAAACTATTTACTGCCAACACTACAAGCCTTTTGTCCATTCTGCCGTAAACAAAATGGAAGATCCAGAGTTGCCGGCTGTTCGACGTATAATGGCAGGGTTGCTTTTTTTATAGTTCACCTACCGTACTCATGTGCAATTGAATGTGTCTCCCATACACTGCTGTTGCCAATTCTATCTCCAACAATTATTCTGGTTTAGTACTCCATGGCAAAGTACCTGCCAATATGAGAGATTTGCAGGTGGTAGCTACAAAGCACTGCTTCTCTCCCCTCTCTCTACAGGCACCCTGTGGTGGCAGCTGAAACGTGATGGCACTGATGTTGTTCACACAGAAGTCCATGACACAGACCAGGGCAACAAAAGTGCTGCCTCTGTTTAACCTGACACAGATGACAGTAGTGCTCTCTTTTGCCCATTGTTTTCAAGTGAAGGTGGGTGCTGTCTTCAACAAACTCATTTCAGGCTACATGATGAAGTTAGGGGTTTTTCCTTGATCTTTTCATTTTTCTAATTTTAAAATCCCATTTAAATATGTTTTTTCTGTGCAGGAGTTTTCAGACTATGTTTTAGCTGGTAAGTGAGTATGTGACTTTTCTTCACCACTGAAATGACTCCAGCATCAAGCAGCTCCACTGCCAAGTAATAATCACGTGTTCTTAGAACAGTTGAGACTGGAAGGGACCACAGCAGGTCTCTCATCCAACCTCCTGCTCAAAGCAGGGCTAGATTGAATGTCAAATCATGTTGCTCCAGGGTTTTATCCAGTCTGGGCTTGAAAATCTCCAAGGATGGAGACTGCAAAACTCCTCTTCTTCCACTGCTGGAGTGTCCTCATGGTGAAAATGTTCTTTACATGAAGTCTGAATGTCTCTGTTTTCAACTTATTTTTTCTCATTCTCTCCATACACATGACCCTGAAGAACATGGCCTGCTGTTCAGCAATGTCTGTATAGGCCCTGGCAGACTGCTGCCAGCCCCACTGAATCCATCAGTTCTCCGGACTGAGCAAGCCCAGCTCCCTCAGTCCTTTCTCATTAGTCAAGTAATTCAATCCTGATTATCTTGGTGGCCTTCCACTGAACTTGCTGCAAGTTATCATGTTTTTCTTGTACTAGGAACTCAAAACTGTATGCAGTACTGTATATGTGGTCAAACCTAGTGCAAATTAAAGGGGGATAATAATCTACGGGCTTTCCTTCCCAGCGCAGGATGCTGTTGACCTTCCTTGCTGCCAGATGACACCCTGGCTCATGTTCAGTCCCCTGTCTACCAACATCACCTGTGCCTCTTCAGCAAGCTGCTCCCCAACCAGGCAGACCCCAGCCTGGATCAGTGCAAGACGTTAGTACATCTCAGGTGCAGGACTTGGTATTTGCCCTTGCTGAATTTTATAAGGTTTCTGTTCCATTTCTTGCAGGCACGCTGCAAAGCTGCCAGCATCTGTCACCACCAAGCAGCAACTTCACAGAAAGAGATGGTCTCTTCTTTGGCCTACAGCTAGAGAACTACAGTGCTCAGAAATACAGGAACACTAATTCGTCCTTCCTGATCTCCAGCCAAGCCTGTAGGCTCTGGATCTGATAGTTCTTACCACAACTAGGCAGGCTGCTTTAAAGTCAAGGGATCTAAGTAATCAAAAGGCAACAAATACTGGTTAGACTGCAAGTTAGCAGGCCTTAAAATCATACTTTTCATTCCGGACAAGCTACATAACAAAATCTTTATGAGTCATTTTCTCTCTCTTCTGAAACCTGTGCCTACTCATGATGCCTGTTTTTTTACTGGTAGCAAGATACCAAAAAAATGTAAAACAGAAAAATGATGTTTTCCCCCTGAAATGTGTGAAATGGCTAGAATATCTGATGATAAGGTAAAGAGTTTAATAGGATAAACATTAGTGCCATATTGGTCTTGAGTAAGGCAGCCAACCCGGTCTTGCTTTAACCCTTTATTCTGAATATTTGCATGATTGTGCTTATTCTTACCTATTGTATTCCACACAGGGTGGCAAGAGCTTAAACCAGTGACAGCAGGGTACTTCTTAATCATTTCCTTTGGAAAATCACACAGGTCTATACTGTTCCATATAGAAAATAGAAATAATACTAGCTATAATTCAAAGACGACTAATTTAGGGCGGGTAGAAGGTTGCTGAACTGTGACAATTTCTTATGTTAGTTCTTCCAGTCTTTCCATCTCCTGAACTTATTTAAGGAGAGTGAGTACTGTCACTACACAGGGCTTTTTATACCTGCAGTGTCTGACCTGGCCTAAGCAGCAATGAAAATGGCTGCTCAGAGTCCTATCTCAAGCAAGGTTAGTGCTAAAGCAGTCTAAAGTGGCATTAACTAAAAGCTTAAAAAATAAAAGCAGGTAAGGTGACACTGCATCAGCCCAGCCTTTCTGGCCTCTGCCTGTCCGAGGGGTGAGTGATCACTTCTCATCCATCAGATGCTGTGGAGGTTTGTGGTTAACTCTTTGCAGGTGCAACTTCACAAGGGCTGTTTGTGTTGAAGTGGCCTCTCGTGGTGAGGTGTTATTCCTATTGGCTTCTTCCTCCAGTTTGGCCAGAGGCTGCTTCTGACCTTTACAGGCTTTGAAATTTGATTCATTTTGTATTACAAAATATCCATTCCTCTGGGCAGTGAATACAAGTCTTTGAAGTCACCACCTAGGGCTCCTTAAGTCTTTTTCCAAAGGAAGCCAAGGTGCCTGCTGGCTGCCATTTCAGTGTCCTTGCCTGCTTCCCACGGAAGCACCAAGCAGCACAACCGGTGCTCTTCTGCCCTGCTTGAGTGGAAGAAGGTGTCCGGAGAAGAACCTGCTACTGACCTTGTCTGCTTCTCCTCTAGGCATGGAACAGTGGATAGCAAGGCCTGTTCATACTGATGTGATGGGATTTGAGAAGAAAGAGGTGGCAAAGCAGAATCAAGACAGGGACAGGGTAATGACATTGCCACAGAGACAATAGCTAAGCATGACTGCCTTTTCACCCCCAAACACAATGGAAGTGCAATGACTATGAAAATTGCTTGTAACCACAATAGGATGAGAGTTAGAAAGCAGTATCAACAATAACAACAGTGTTTTGCTTCCTTGGAAATAATTATTTATTCATCCCTTACCCTCAGAGAAAATTTTTCTGCAAAATACATTCATATGTCAATATAAAATTTAGTCTTAAAAGATATGTAGTTGTAATACTCTCTGCTTAATGCATGCAATACCTCTCCACTGTAACTGACTGACTCCCCACCTTTTCCCAAGTAACTGCTTTTGCCTCCCTGGACAAGAAAGCACATTATGTCCAGCATTTTTGCCTCCCTCACAGCACTGTAAAAAATCTTAATAACAATCTCAGCAATTTTAGCTGACATTCAAGGCTGACATTTGCACAGGTTCAAATCAGAGGACGTTAGTGAGTGCTGAAGTGGTAGCATCCTAATGGAGTCAGAAGGAGGCAAAATGTTGTCCTACTGAGGCAAAAAGATGAACTTTGTCATGCATAAAACTATATTTTTACATCATCCATTGAAAGTTTGTTAGTTTTAAAACTTCTTTTTTGCAGTCTTAACTTTTTATTGTATAGAACACCATACGTTGCTCAAACCAAATTGGAAAAGGTAGGCATTGCACATAGCACAGGAATTAAAAAAACAATTATTATGCAGAGCACCAGAATTATTTGATTAAACTGCCACTGAACAGGCCCATGCAAATATATAGTAAACTCATTTTAAGAATAAGCAAGGAATAGTAAAAATTCTTAAGGAGTTGTCACTGCAAAAAAGACACATTCACACTGCAGAAACTAATGGCATTATTGTTTTCAAACCCACAAACCAGCTGAATGGGAAGTTATGAACCATATCTCATAGATAATAACTGAGCAAATCCCACTTTTTTTAATGACTCAGGACACTGCCTTTCACCCCTCTGCTTGAAGCACTACAGCAAATTCTGAGACTTGTACGTGTGCCACATGGACTGAAGTAAGAGATCTCAGTTCTGTAAAAAACCCTTACCAGCACCCAGTGAGTAGCTTATAACCTGGGAAAAGGGAGATATTTGGCATGCAGCTCCATGGTATCCATATCCACTGGTCTCCATTTCCCCAGAGCAAACGTGGAAGAGGCAGAGGCAGCAGGCACAAAAAGGTTCAATTCACCCACCCTGACCTGACCATCTCAAAAACAGGTGTCTGACTGAGCTAAATATGCTAAATTACTTCTATAGTCATCAAAAGCAATGCACACCTCCAAAAGATGATTCATCTGGCCTATCTTAGGATGTGGTGAATCACCATGTATTGATATATAATGCCTCTTCATAGATTCCTATAAACTAAGGCCAGGATGACTAATTTAGACTAATGTATCTATCTTTTAAATGTTTAAAAATCAGGTAAGAATATCTCATCTAAAATAAGGGGTCTCTTAAGTCTGCTGATGCTGTTTTACTGTTGCTGCAAAGTTTAGAAGTGGAAATTAATCATCTTTTCCTCAGAGTTTTTCTGCAGAGGTTACCACATCCTGATTCAAAAGTAGGGAAAAGCAAGATTTTCCTTAGAAAGATTTTGGTAATGAAGAGAAACTACTGTGGGTACTGTCTATATTGCACACTCTTTACCTTAGCATGAATTTCACAAAATAACTTATACAGTACTTATCAATGACACATGCAAATAGTGTTTTAGCTTAGTTCATTCAAACTGTTACAGTGGCCACTGATCTCACTTTCTTTATGTTTTGTAATTTTCTGATTATTTGTGTGCCTGATCTTGGGTATAGTCAAAGCAATAACCATTATTTACTGGAGGTCATTCTTTCATCTGGAAATATGTAAATCAATATTTAGAAAAAAAAAAAAACCCAAAACAAACCAACAAGCCCAATCTCCTGGATCCAGAACAAAATCACAAGATCCAGCAAATCAGTACTGCCAAATTGACAGTTCCAGATCTAGAGTAGAATTAGCTCTTCATCTTACACTGATGCTGAGAAGCTAAGCTATAAAATGTCTGAAACACCAAAAGATGCTATCACATGTGAAATTAGCCTGGAAAAACAGACATTGCTGCCTGTGCAGTCATAACTTTTCATTGAGAGTGAAGAAGAGAATAAAAAAGGGGGAAATAATTATGGATAGAATAGCATATATCCATTAAAAAAAAGAAACATATCTTCAAAGGAAAAGCCACAGAAAAAAGACTTTGTGGAAAAAGAATCCTGATTTAAAAAATACAACTGCAATTTAAATTATTTGAAATGGAAATACAGATTAATCTATGGCTGGGAAAGGGGCTTTTCACTTGCACTAGCAATGAGCAGCCCTGAACCTTCAATGTTGCTGCTGGAAAAAGATTCAGTTCTGGTATTTGCTGAGGTTATTGAACGTGTGCTAGTGTGTTGTCCATTATAATACAGGCTGCTAGAGTGTCTCTAGAAAAGACATACTGTCACAGCAGTGGTAACTGCAGTGTGTCAGCACATTTCTGGAGACTCACCATTGCTCCCAGGCCAAACAGCTGCATTCTATGGCCACATAGCCCCAACAGCACCGATGGCCTCTTGGTGCTTGCAAAGGCAGTGACAGTCATCACAGCCAATACAGTAACAGTTATGTTTTTTCAGCACATAATAACAAAAAGCTACAGACTACCTGATTATTATTTTTTTTTTAATTTTCAGCAAATTTAACTTTTACCTACTTATCTATAGATGCAATGATGCCACATTCCTGTAATGATTTGTTCTCTCATTTACTAGATAATCTTCCTTGTCCCTCTGTAAATGGAAGGTGTTGACATTTGCATATTTCTTATGATGTGAAGGTGATCTCAAAGAAACTGCTGTTGACTACAGTCTGAGTAAAAAATGGAATATTTTCTGAGGATCTAACCTGTCAGCCACTTAAAACCACCAGGAACAGCACTATGCCATGTGCTGGGGGACCAGGCAATAACATATTATAAGCAGTAATTTAACAGCAACTCCACTTGAAAGTCTCCCAAGGCCTTCTCTGGCCGTAAGCATGCAATAAGACAATGGCATTAGCATTAAAATTTTACCACTGTTCGTAGGTTTACAAAAGAACAGTACTGATCGTTTTTTAAGAACACCTCCATGGAAGACTCTTGAGTGAACTACAAGGTATGGTCTGTGTCAAGCAATGCTTTGCAAGGGCAAACAGGGAATATTCACAGGGAATATTCACGATGCAGGTCAGTTTGTGCACACCAGTTATTGGAGACAAATGATATTGGGTGCTAGAAAGAGCTGCTCAATTGCCAGAGGCTTTCTTAATTTGCTATAGATGGAAAAGTGTTATCAAATGTAAGACCTTTATTACTGTGGTGCCTGCGAGTGCTACAGCAGTCAGGGAGTCAGTCACTGGGTCTGTACTGTGAGCTACCTTTCTGAGAAAGATTTTTCCCTTTGGACAATAAAAACATATTGCTCTGCTGACCAGATCAATATGAACCCACTAGGCAGGAAATATTCCACTGGTAACTAAAACATACATAATATCTTATTTTCGGTTTTAAGTCAAAAGATGAGGAAAAATGTGTTTATTCCTGCACTGTGACTCTCTGTTGTGTGCTCAGCAGTGTGAATGGGCAATAAAAGGCAGCCACAGTAGGACAGTTCTTTTCTCTAAGAAATTCTATATCATGTTAAAAGCTGATACAAGCCACAGGAACCTCCAGGCGTAAAGAGAAAAGATGGAAATGTCAAGCCAGGGAAGCAACGTTAAGAGTGCAAGGGACCAAATAAACAGAGAGTTTTAGAAACAAACCAGATAATCTCTCCCTATATATATTTCTAAAATGTCTTTTTAAAGAGATGTTGAAATTATTAAGATAAAAAGCTGTACTAACAGAATATAGTTTGAAAATTTGGTCTGTGGAAGAAAAGCTGAATTGTTTTTGCATGGGTCAGTTGGGTTCTATCCTTTCTTATTCAAACAGAAAAAGAAGTAAATCAGAAATTTATCTCACACCAGATGTCAAGTCTGCGCAACCTCTGATTTCAAAATTCAAAGTTTCCCATATATCATAGATCCAAGATTTGTAAATGGCGTCTTTCTTCCTTGTAAAACAAACCAGAAATCTCAATCCATTGCCTACTGCATTTTGAGTTGTTTGAAACTGTAGTTTAAATTTAGAATTTTTTTCAGGAACTAGATCTGTAAATTTTTAGTGAAAAGAATAGTGAAAACAGACCTTGAAAAATAAACCTGAGGAGGAAAACTAGTGTGTATTCAAGCCTTGGAAGTATCCTGACAAAATAAATATAACTAAAACATATAAATCGGCATACTTGTTTTTCCAACTGAAACAGAAATTAAATATCTGTCTGTCTTTTATCTCACAAGCTTTGGATAAATTCCAAAATACATTGCAAATTCTATCCAGAATTCTCCATTAGCTACATGATTATATTTATCAGAATATTTACTCCTTTGTTACTAGAACTTATCCCTTGCATTTTTATAAGCACAAAGCAAAACCAACAGGTTGTGAGTGCTCATCACCTGCAACAGTGACAGCTAAAATGAGCACAAATTTCACAAAGGGATTCGAAGTTCATATATTCCTGCACTGTGATCTCACACTGAGAAAGGAGAAAATGTACTCATTGTAGCTGTCACTACTTTTCAGCCTCTTCATGTTGCCTTTTTAATTTATCATTTACAGCAGGATTGGCCTAATAACAGCACCGCTTTTCTTTTTTGGCAATTTTATAATGCTTTTACAGAATTCTTACTAGCTGCTCTTCTTCTGAAACAAGGTTTTTATTTATTGTAAAATAAGAGAACAAATGTCAGGTTAAGCCCAGCTGAATATCAAAAATGGAAGAGTGTTAGTTATTTCATGCCAAATTATATGTCTGGATGTGATGAAAATGTTTCACTTGTACTAGAAATAGACACATCCTCCACGATTTCAAGGAATTTAACCGAAATAAATAAGAACTTCCCCCACCCCCACCCCCCCACCCCGAGATGTGGCTGCATTATCATACTATTCTCTCAGATAGCTCTATCACAACATCACACATCCTTTCAAAACAATAGCGTGCCAAAGTTTTATACCTGTCTTGCTCTGACTGCCTTAAATCTCTACAACAATGCCGGTGTTGGACTTTTAAGAAATCATTGTTTTTAACTACAGGCCATTTGCTGCAGTGAATCACTTGGGGAGGGGGACAGGTTTTGACAGGTTTTCTGAAGTAACCTTCAGAGATGAACTTGGAAGCCAGCTACTTCCGTTTAAGATGCTGTCCCATCGTAAAAACCAAGTTTTTTAAGGGACACATCTGTTGTTTCAAAGCATTTTCCCTGTGAGGTGTTTGTATATTATCCTCACTACTATATCTAGACCATGAAGTATAGCTCAATGAATAACTAACAGATGATTACATTTATGAGTAAAGACTACTCATAGCAGACAGCTACTTCCTACAGGTGACAAGCAATCTTCGGCTAGGGCTTCACCTGACTAGTCATTCTGGGACATGATCACAAGGGCTGGAGACTGATGAAATTATCCTGTCCAACATCAAACACAAAGTGGTTGTAAATCAGCGGAGGCTGTGGCAGAAGGAGAACAACTCATTCTTTATGCGGTACTGGCAGCTCCTTCACCTAGTAGCTACATTAAGAATCCTAACAATGTCATTAAGTGATCCCGGGAAGAACTTGGTAAATTTTTATTATTGACATTCGTATGAATTTAGCATTCATTCAAAGGGGGAAAAAAATCCTATGCAACACAAAGCTGCATTATTGTACAGCTGTAAAATGGTTTATTAGGGGGGGTCGGAGAGTACTGGGACAACACTCACAAGATACATACATAAAATATGCTCGTTGTAACTCTCTGTTTGACCTTGTAGAGCCATGTAGGTGCTTAGCTGACATACCATTATAATATCCCAATGGCTTGCTCCATAAAAAGAAAATGATAGAAGTCTGACCTCTGCAATATAACCTTTTCTTCCTGCAGAATAAATAATTGTTTTTCAAAACAAATGTAAGTTAAAAAGGCTGCATCTGCTGCTGATGACCTGACATAGACATGATGTAAAGAAACATAATTTAAGAAAGAATTTGGACATTACCTTTAGAAAGGTTCAGATTAATAAATATATGCATAGTTGTGCATATGCCTAGGAGCTTTTTTCTGTAACTCCCTCTGCTGCTGTTAGAGAGACTATATGTAAATCTGACCACAACAACAAAACAATTAAAAGATTCTACATATATCTATATGCAGGAGAAAAAATAACCTGCACACATAAAATAGCTGACAAAATCTTCATTGGAGAAATATATTCTGAGGAGAAAAAACCAAACCTACGAACAAGACTATCCAGGGTAGACAGAGATTCAGTAAAGGCTATTGTTTTGATCTTTGCAAACACACACACCTGCTACACAAGCACATTTGAGCAGATCTGCATGAAAGGAAAATGCACATCATGACCAGCCACTTGGAGTGGAAGTGAGAATGAAAATTATGTTTGTACATTTGCGTATCCTTTAAGTCCAGTAGCTAACTCCCCAAGCTCGCTTTCCCCTTCCCTGTCCAACAGTCTTTTACCTATCTATTTGCAAACATGCTTCAAAGTAATGTTTCATCTCTGTTATATTTTGTTACTGAATGTCACAAAATGCAGTGTCAGGATTATTTGTGGAGCATTTAGGATATTAGATATTCAACACAGGTTGCCCAAATTACTAATAAGGTGATTGTGAATTCAGTTTAATAATGCAGACCTGTTTGGAGGACAGGGAGGGACATCTTCATTTTGATGAGCAGAATTACAGGCCTTGCTTTCAGTATTTATACATAGCTGTGTTCAGAATGATTGCTCTATATGGACATTCTGCAACACATGATATGTGCATAGAACACCCAATCCATGTACTTTATAAAAAGCTCCATTTCTTAACACACTTCCCAAAGCTCTTTCTCTTTAATGTTCTCTTGCCTCAGTTCTCACAATAGAAAAATCAGTCTTCCCTGCCCTCCTGAAAAAAATCCCCACTCACCAAGGAATCCCCAAACTTCCCTAAAGCATAAAAATACTTAAGAGGGAAAAAAAGATCCCCTTCAGGGGAAGACATCAAGGGAAAGAAATGAATGGATGAAACAATAATCCTCCAATATGCCAAAGAAATATATTTTCCAAGTGCTTTACTTGATGGCTATTTTTGTGCTCTTTCTCGGCAGTGCTCCTTTGGCGCTTACACTTTAATTGCCCTGCACTTTGTTCATGGAAGGTATGTGTTGGCTGGCTGCCAGTGTTGCCTAAGACTCGTCTTGTCACTACAGTGTCTAACAGCGTGTGCAGAACAATATCCCAATTAGATCCCTAAGTGCTGGAAACGTGATACACCGCCGCTATGTTTCTCTGGGACCGAGAGGTAGGAAGTTTTGAAAAACAGACTATGAGTATTCGTTCTGATCTTTTGCATCCTAACAGTAAAAGCCTTGATAAAACTATTTTTTTAATACTATAAATCATGGCAACAATTCTGCATTAATACTAAGTGTGGGTTAGAGGAGTCTGAGTTTAGTACCCCCCTGTGTAGAACTACACCATTAGCAGAGTTATCATTTTATCTTTCAAATGTTCACGTGTTAAAATTACAATCCCATCAGCATTTTTCCTGGAGTCACTGTCACATTTTTTTAGCAAAGGGATCTATTTTACCCCCCACTATACAAATCCCAGTCCTTGCAGCTGTTTCAAGGGAGAAATGTTAAAAGATCTGCTCTGTTAAACTATTGTTGAAGTGTATTCTCCAATATGCCATGAGAACAGGGGAACCCTTCCCAATAAAACCTAAGGAATGGAGAACACTGAATATTGTGAGGAATTTGACTTAGAGAATTTCCTTCTGTCCTCCTTTCTTTAAAAAAAATGCTGCTATGAGAAATGACAAAACAGTTATATTAAGCCTTCCAGAGTCAGTTCTGATCTTCACTGTAGCATTTTGCCTGTTCCAGTCATTTTTCCTTTAATTTTTAAGGAAAAAAAAATCTTAAAAGTGGAAAAGAATTTAGGTTCCTCACATTTTTGTCACTAAAACTCAGATTTCCAACTTTATCCTATCTAAACACTTTTGTAAGCCTATTTGCAAAATAAAGTGAATTCAGTATCCTGCCTCCTTCACAACTTGCTCATGGTAACACAGAAATGGGCACTGACAGGACAACAATAATTTAACTGCTGAAGCCTACATTTTCCCAGGAGAATTTGGTGCTTGTGAATGGCAAAAGACAAAGTCATTCTCTAATGTGAGATTTTATGGATGCATAAAGGGGCTGGAGTCCCACAGACTTTCTTGCAATTCCTATTCAATGTTCCAGTTCCATGTACGTCAAGGTCTTTCACTGCAGAGGATTCATATAAAAGTTTCAGATGTCTGAAGCACAAATGGTTTTCTAGTTCCCAACTATTTTTCAAATCACTCACCTGAGCCCTAAAACTCCTGGGCTACATTCACACCTTGCTTTACGTGTAGAAATATTACAGATTCTGTAAGCACTAACATCATAAGGCGGATGTGAACCACAGAACCATTCTCTTGTGAAGCAAGTTAAGGAAGAGACACAACATAGTCTCTCTTGGAGGATACATGAGGCACCTTTGCCTTTAATGAATTTCCATGGTTGTGAAACAAAAGAGGCCAAGGAATTTCTTTGACTTGCACGACGTTTATCAACCCAATAGTATTAAACTCCAAAACACAGATATAGAAATTTCTGTACCTTCTTGTCTGCCAAAATTCTTTACAAACTGAGTGCACATAGATTTAGAGAGGTAACATAGAAAGGGAAGACAAAAGTGTTACTCAAGACTAAAGGCCAGGAAGCTGACTTTTCCACAGGAGCTTCCTACACAGAGGGAGGGAAGAGGGAAGTCCTACAGCCTCTCCTTCCCCTCCCACACAGCAAGAGTGTGGAGTATTTGCCCACCATGAAGTATCTCTTCATCCCTTAGTCCCTTGTGTGAGCTCCAGACAGACAGTGGTGGAGCAGCTGAGGCCACTCACTGTGCCAGTGTAAAGAGTTGCTGCTTCTTATTTATCTTCTCTGTTCCTTTCCACCCTGTCTGCTGCCTGGCCATGTCCAACACAGAACAGGCAAAAGGGTAACACCATTTCTATACAGCTCTTAGGTATGCAGCTTGATGTGATCTACATTTTGGTGGATACATGTGAGACCTTTATCCATCCAGAGTATCCCCACCCCATCCTCAGTACTGGGGTTTCTGCAAGGCCCTGCTAAATTGGTTTCCCTCAAGTGCCTTGCAATTCCCATAATTCCTGTAACTCTCACAAGTCCCATAATTGCCTTGCAGATACTTCCTCTGCCCTCAGCAGCATCCAACTTGCAGCCAGTGGAACAGGATTTGCCTCAAGGAAAGATTTGATTGTAGCATTTATAAGAAAGAGATACTTAAAACCAGCATGAATATTAAAATGAAAGGTTAGGTGGCATATATCTTAAATTTTCATAATAGGTAAAAGTGCATGATATAGAAAATTTACCCACATTAATCTGTGGTTGAGCTCTAGATAATAACTGGGTATGCACAATCTGTCTATGTGGGCCCCCTAATCTTTAAGGAGATTCAATTCATTATAATTAAAGGTTTCAACCAAAATACTAAAAGGAAAGATACAAACTGTCTTTTCCCAAAAGAAGCTAGACTGCAGCAGTGTAAACTACTGATCATTTTCCTGCTTATTTTTATTTGGTAGCAAAGAAGAAATACATAGATTTAAGATCAATTCAAATATTACCTTGAAAATTTGTAATTTGCCCTGTAGCCTTTTTTGTTTGTTTGTTTACAGGCATGATTATATTCTAATATGTGCAATATTATTGTTTTATTATTCAAATAGCAGTCCTATATGTTTAGAAGAGTCTGGTTTGCTCAAAGGTTGAGCTATTTATTTGAGTTTACTGTACAGTTGAAATGTGGGTTAATATGTTGAGCCATTCATTTGATGTGGTCGCCGTGAATTATTGTTCATATCTGTAGCTGTTACGATTCCAAGGAATAAAATCTTCCAGTTAGTTGAAAATGAAGTCAGCCAAATTAAAAAAGTAGTAAATATCTTAGATCTGAAAAAAGGGGATTTCTTAAAGTTTTCTGAAGTACAACTCAGTTTTTAATATAACTATGAATAGAGTCTGCATGTTGAAGACAATCAGTGAAGTCAAGATGAAATAAAAAATAATAGATTCTTTACTTTAGGCAACTTTTCTTTCTTTTACTGTATCACACTTTTCCTACTTCGAATGAATGAATATCTTTGTTGTAAAAGATTTATACAAGCAACAAGCAAAATGATCTAAAACTACAATATTTCAAGGAGAGTTTGAAAGATTAAAAAATGATTAAAGTTTAATCCAGAAAGATTAAAAATCTGCACATGTGTTGGAACCCATTAAAATCAAGCCTGCATGTGTGATGGTAACTGATCACACAGAGCAAACAAGAAAATGTAATTTTCATACAAACAAGGCTGGCATGTATTCAATGTAAAATATATTTACAGCTAAAGGTTATTTGAACTGTATGGTCTCTCTCTACTAGTAACCTTTTTCTATTACTGCAGTAAAAATCAAAAACTTTTCAAATGGAAATGTGGGATTAAATCCTGACTCAAACAAAGTCAACAATAAATTTCCACTAGCTACAACAGAAAGAAAAATTTCTCCTGAATAGCTTTTAATTTTTTGTTTCTGAATTGCTCTTTTCGGGCCTTTCTCTTTTTTCCCAACCTGTAAATTAAGTAAATACACAGTATTAACCTAGTAAACTATACATTACAATAACATCTTGTATTTTCTTGTGGTAGGATTATTGAAGAATAATTGTGATAGTTACTAGCTATTTAGCAAATTCCTTCAGTAACTTGAACCTTAGTGATAAGAAAGGAAGAAAAATACAAAAAATAAAATCTGGATTATTTAGTTATATATTACATACTCTAGTACTAGAAAGATCCTTGTGTTGTGGCAGCATATGGATGTTTCTGGTAATGAGACCTGTCTTCCACAAGGACGGTATCTCATTCGCAGTAGTGTAGAGCTGACAATCCAGCACTGGGAAGGAAAGATCCTATTTTGGCGATTCACTTGCGGCTAGATCTTCCAACAGTGACAGAAACTTACATAGCTGGTCTGATCAGGTTTACACAGTCCCACCCTTGTCTCTGTTGATGAGGAGCAGCTGAACCATTAGCCTGCACAAATGAACGGCAATTAGTTCACTATTTCACGTATTTTCAAAGCAGAATGTAGTCTATCAGCATTTGTGTATCTTAATCTACCCAGGGAAAGAAAAATGCTTGTGCACATGTCCAAAAAGTAAACAGATCAGAGAGATGAGGAATCACATAACACTTCTGCAGTGTGATAAAATCCTGAATTAATAAGGCAGAAATAACCAAGGCTTTCCAGAAGGAGCACAACCTGAGTGCCTTAATTAGTGTGTGCCCCAGTGGTGTATTACTTATACAAAGGAAGGATTCAAATGTACAGATCCCTCCTGGTGTTGACTGGCCTTAAAGCTTTTGCTGTGGTATAAAAATTTCACCCATGCTCTCTAGACCTGTTTCTCTTGCCTGTCCTCTTGGGTCCCAGAAGCCTGAGTGCTATGAACACCATTCTGGCCTGGGTGGAGGCCCCGTTACCTAAACAAATCCCAGACAAGCTCCCCGAAACATGAGTGGATCATTCTCGAGGACCCTATAGAAATTTAAGTGGTGATATTCATTGAGATAAGCAAGGATAAATTGCTCTTTCACATCTTGATTGATCCCAACCTAGCAAAGAATGCTACACTTCAGCCCTTCTCCTTATTACCCTCCCACACCCCCCTTACTTAAAGACAAACACAACTTGATGTCATTTTAAAAAGTAGAAAAGTTCTTGAAGAACTTTAACTGGGGTAAACACAGCTCAACAAGATCTCTCTCACATCTAATTGGGCAATACAGTATTTGTCTCCTCCTTTCATGTACCAACCAGTGGAGTTTAGAAATTATTCTATATACCACCACGCCACTGGGTTTAAAGTCCAGTCCCTCCCCCTTCCCTATTTCCATAAGGAAAGCTTCAGAACAATTTGTTGTTACCTAGAGGGTGGAGAAAAGAGAAAAGAAAGAGAGTGAGAGAAAAAGAGAAGTTGAAGTGGTGTTAGTCTTTTCACCTGTGGTCTTTAAGTTATTTCTGTTTTCATGATTCCTGAAAGCTTACATTTTGTGAAGTTTTCATTTTATTTTAGATAACAGTCCCCAGAATGGCAAACCCAGTGAGTAAGGGAAAAAAATCATTCGTGTACAATAATAAATGGATTTCTGCCAATGACAGGTCATGATACAGAAAAAAAAAATCTGTGATGACCCTCTTTCCTCTGCTCTCATTTATCTCCTACTGGTGTCCACTGATAGATTTCTGCTGTATGATTTATTGCAGAAAAACACCACCTAGAAATGGGCTTTTGATAAAATTGTTCAAGGATTCCTGGACAATAAATCCTAATCTTTACACGCATGCTGCAAGATGTTTCACCTTTCTTATGCTATAAATAATATATGCCAAACGTGATAATAAATCCATACATCTAAACACTATCTGTGTAGTTTAAGAAATAAAATTACAATATGTAAGCCTGATGTTAATAGCAGCCATATAATGCCAGGAATATTGATGGCAATATTTGTTTATTTGAGATCCAAATTTCCAGCACTGTGTTGTACTAAAATTTCCTTGCTTTTATCAGCCTGGGTGGTTATGTTGTGTAAGGAAATCTGTGATAAACACAACAGACACTAGCTGGCTTGAATCAACAAAGATGCTTCTGTAGGTCTGCCAAGAATCTTGCTGAGGAAATCAGCTGAAATTTTCAGGTCTAGTCTATGCAAAGACCTCTCTTCATAATTAATCATCTACAGTAGGAAGTGTGTGATAGCATCTGTCACCTCCCTATGACCCTACAACTGTTACAGTGGGGTTAAATGTGCACAAGCCCAGCGTTTAAAGCTCTCTACAAACCATAGGCTCAAGGTCGGGATCTGGCTTAATTTTACTCAAGAGTGGGAATGAAGTATAACTTCTGTCTAGAGCATATGTGATATGGTAATGGGTCTAAGCCCAAAGACTGACTTTAATTACTGAGTCCTGTACAAGCTGTAAAATATTGCATCTTTCCCTTTATGCATCCAGACAGAACAAGCAAGCCTTTACCTAGAATATGAAAACAGGCAAATCAGCTGTCTGCAGTCAGAGATGACCATTTTGGATGTGGAAAAGGAGAAACTACATCAGAAAAATCGCAATGGTTGTAAGAGACAGAGGCAAAAGATGGTATGAGAAGAGTGAATGACAGAGAAAAAAAAACCTTCAGTGAAATATACTACTCTTAACTATTGTTTCTGTAGCAACAAAAACCTTTTTTTTTTTTTTTTTTTTTTTGTTAAAAGTATGATGCAGTCAATTTTGGTTGATTTTTCTGGGTTATTTTTTCAAAAAAATTGAGCACTGCAATAGTTGGTTGGGTTTTGGTTTTTTTTTTCCTGCCTAAAGAAAATAAAGTATCTGCCATGCACCTGTGCAAAAGTGAGAATGTTACCACAATATTTTCCACACATAACGACTTGTAGAGGATTTTCTGATAACATCTGTGAAAGAGGAATGTGTTCTACCCAGGAAAACTGAAAGTGCTAAGTTTGGCTACTGAAACTTAAGAGACAATAATACTGAAATACTGAAAGGAAAAAGAATGGGGAAAAGTGCAAGGAGAAAAATCCTTTAATTGGAAGAGGCCAAGCCCAGATAAACGGTGTGTTTGATTTCAGCTGTGTCCTCTGATCTGCACTGAAGGTCAAAGAAGGAAATGCCACAGAAGTTATGATTATGTGAAATGAAGTGAGAAACAATGGTTTAGCGTAATAAACACCTCCCGCAACTACAGAATGTTCTGCTCACTGAAATTGTCTCCCAGGTGTCTGCCTGTCTCCAGGACACATGGATAATCCCAGGCTGAAATGACAGTGAGGCATGTTATTTTTAGAAATACATGACTAATGTTGTTTTATATGAAAGGAAACTGACCTCACCCCTCTAAAAAACAGCAGAAACCTCTCCCTTCTGGTTTATCTGAGTCAAAACATCAACATTCCACCTTCAATTCCTGTATCTGAATTTCAGTCAACCATAAAAACCTATATGATTTTCTTGATAAATTCCTCTGTTCTCTCAGGTGCAAGACAGACTAAACTACTCCTATACTTGAACCATGTCCTAGAGAGCACTTATTTTTCTACGGGCAAAAACTCTAACAATTCTGAGAGGAAAGGCTTCTGACAAAGCATTATAGGCCATCAACCCTCTGCTGTCATGCTGCTGCACTTGCAGTTTATGAAACTATTGAGCTCAATTTCTTGTTTTTACAAATGGAGCCCCGATTCAGTCTGGGTTCAAATCTGTTTTCTCAGATCAGATATTCTGCCCTCCCCCATGCCAGAATTCTTAATTTATTTTTTTTTTTTCTGGCAGTTGTTTTCTGAATATAGAACAAGTCTATTAATTTACTAGATTTTTTTCTTAGCTCTCCATAAGGAATTCCTTACCCTTATTTTTTCTAATGCCATTTGAGTAAATTTGTATTTATTTTTAAACAAAAACAAAAATTAAAAAGAAAATAGGAAGAAATGGCTGAGCACAAATTCAGAGGATGTATTTTCATATAATGAAATCTTCAAATTCCGAATAATATTTTGCATATTGTTCAAGAAAGCACATGGAAATCCTACTATAAGGAGACATAAGTCTGAGTAAAGCCCTCTACAAAACAAAGAAAGGTCTGAACTGAAAATTTTCTCAAGTCTGCTGAAGTCTATATGCGTGGGAAGTGATTAGTCTCATTATTTCACTAGAAATCAGGTCATATGGAAGCAAAGAAAATCCTCTTACTCCTCCTCGTCTTGGGAACACTTTCAGGCATGCATTCAGCATTCTGAGCCGAAAGTGCCAGAAAAGCAGTATACAGAGGTGAGCACAGCTGCCGTAATACCACATCCTTCACCAGCATCACCCAGCTTGCCTATTTCCCTTCACTTTAGCGGCTCTGGCCTGAAATGCCTGTAGGTGTTCTTCAAGGACCATAAGCAGTTGTTACCTAGTACATCCCATTTCTGTGTGAAAGGTATAAGGCCATATCTGCTTCACCCTCCCCAGGAAGCTGAGCCAACCTTGCTGTATTTTTAATCCCCCTGTATTATAGGAGGATAGTTACTCATCCTGAATCTGTTTATGGTTTATTTTTAAATCCAAAGATGATGTTACCTGATTAACAGATTTTTGTGCATGGATGGTATAGATACTCTTGAGCCTGCTCATAACTGTACCTTGCAAGAGCAGCACAATTAGTATAGTTGCTTTGTTCTCCATAGCTTCATTTGTCTTATTTATGTCAAAAACATTTTCAAGGTTCTTTGGAAAAATATGGATTGCAAATACATAGACCTAAAGTTTGTTTGAAGCAAAACTGTGAACTGAACTCAAAGATTCCTGGAAAACATCTGTTTTCTCTGAATTTTGGGCAATTTGTTTTTGTAAATTGAAAACTGTGTGGTCTAGTTTTAAAAGATTACTACTGAAAATTGCATTTTGTTTTTAGTATTTTTATCTTTTTTTTTACAGAAAACTCAGAAATCTCTTGACAAATATCTACTACTGCATAAGATTTTAGCACATTGTGCAATATATTAATTCTCATAACAAATTTCATTAAATTTTCAGTTCGACGAGTTTATCAAATAAAGCAGTTTAAGACTTAAGCACTAAATATATCAATAGAAAGTTTATTCAAAGAATTTTTTCTATTTCAGTAACCAGTTCCATTTAGAGATGCTCATAAAGTGTACATGCACCAGGCATAAGATCATTAGAAGTAAATACTACTTTGTATAACCACTGTAATTTTTTATTGAAATAGATTATGATTCAGTGAATTAATAATTAAAAACGGGGAAAAAAGTAGTTTTTACAGTTCACCAGACCGGGCTACCATAGGAATTTTATTTTTAATAATTTTGGCTTAAAAGTAGAGAGTACCTTTCAAAGACAGTGGTACTAAACACAATAAACTGTTCAAAAAATTAATTTGTTCTCCATTCTGCAGGCAAGAGCAGAGTGGTGCAGGATAGAAAAGAAAGGAAAAGAGCAAAAAGAAGAAACCTCTCTTGTCAATGTCTGGTTCAAACCCTGGCTCAGGTACATCTGAGATAATTTATGGGAGCATAATGATCTGCATCAGGAATCTCAGGCTCAACCTGCCACATGACTGAGCTAGTTTCTATAAAGGACCTAGCAAGCTGGCGCCACGGCAAATGAAGAAAATGAGTTTAATCACTTTACAAGCTTTCTGCTTGTGGTCTTTCTGGCTATATCTGAATGAAACATAGGAAGAAAATAGTCACAAAAAGGTATGCTGGATGCCTCTGCAGTTGATGATTGTTGGGATGTGGGGGGAAGGAGGGGAATTAGTGTACCTAAGGGGATGTCAGACAAGTGAAAACAAGGATGTTTTACAAGCAATACACTGGAAGTCTGGGGATCACAATGAGAAGGATGTGAAAGCAGTTAAATGTCTGTCCCCTAGAAGGGAGCCAAGCAACTCTGGGAATAAGGGTATGATAAGTGGGTAAGTAGTGGAGCTGGTAGCAAAGGCAGCTTCCAAAGCAAGATATTCACATGATCAGAAAAGATGTATCTGGCTGCACATACAATATTTCTAAATAATATTCTTCCCCGACCCCACTGGAACTGTAGCCATTGATCTGCAAAACAGCAATGATTAAAAACACATCCAGCAAGATCTGTTTTAATGTTACATAGCAGGATTGCAATTCTGTGCTTTGAAGCAACTTTGTAGGCAGAACCATGCAATGATTCAGATCAGGTCAGGGTGAACCAGAACAGTGAGAAATCTTAGGGTTAGAAGGGATTTATAAAGAGAATGAGTATGATTTTGAAAAGAAATGCAGGATATTAATTTGGAATCATTTTGTGATATGGTTTTGAAAAAAACCATGACTTCGGAAAGGTTCTTGAAGTAGACATAAGCAGAGAAACAACTAAACTCTTCCTTGTTGCTCTCTTTCATACAGAGCATAAAATTTAGGGAATAAAAATTTTAACAATAACTGATGTGCCTGTAGCTTAATTAGTGGAGACGTTAAATCAACAAGATCTTCTTTTTTAACTTCTTGACAGTGCATTATTTGGTCTGCTAACACAAGTATGTGCTATCAGGAGCTAATTCATGCTCAGGCCCTCAGAGCCCAGAAAGGGCCTGCCAATAACCTGCAAACTGGAAGAGTCTTCATCAACTAACACATCCAAGGAAGTTGCATCAGATTCAAAGTCACTAATGGTTAACAAGAAGCAAGGTTTTGTTCTTCCCAGAATGATTAAAAAAGCTACCGTTTTCATTTATCCTATGCCTTGCTATTTTTTTTCAAGTGACCAGAATATTTTAACTGTCAAATTGTCAAATATTTTAATTGTCTGGATTTGTTTGTTTTTTGTTTTTGTTTTTGTTTTTTTTTCATTTTAATAACAATTTTAATAAGAAAAAAACAGGACAGAAAAGCTGCTACATTGTGATTCCTTCACTGTCACAATATTGAGGCACAAACAGCTTTCACTTTTCATCCATGTCCACAGAAGAACAGAATACTTGAATGGCTGCACTGCTTTTGACACTCCAGCCTACACTGCATTGCATCAGCATTGATGGACACATTAAGACAGAGAGGAAAAACAAAGAGGCAGAACTAGATGGCTTAATAAGGCTTTCTGACATCTTTTGTGGTAGAAATAGCTCTGTGGATAGTGGTGTCATTATTAACATCTAGTGCTACTGGTCAGTCACACAAGAATTTACACTGAAGTCAACAGGCTGAATTTATGGCTGGGAGAACTCCGTGGTACACAAACAGTGTACCATGAACAGAATTAATCTGTTGATTGAGTAAACATTGCAGAGTCAAGACCTAGATTTCCAACCGTATGACGTGGGGAAAAATCTAATATTTGCCACTGGTTTTATTGGGACTTTGGATGTCATTGCTTTCATCTGCTTATATAGCTGTGTACATAAATTCACCATACATATTATTCAGTTCAGCTTTTGAGGAACATTATGTGTATCCCATACACTGCAAAGCCAGGGTATCCACCTGGAACACAATGCTTTTGGTAGACACAGGACTCCCCATAGACCCTGGGAGTTCAGCCAAACACCCATTTCTAAGAACTCAACCAGATAAGGCACTTGGCGCTGAAGAAGACATCAGCAGAAAAAGTTTCTGTTCTCAGGGGACTGCAATGACTGTGGACTGAACCTGGACCTTCAAACATACTAATGGAGTCACTTACCTCTAACACAGGCCCTTTCACAACATCTGACTCTTAAACTCACTCGGCATTTGATTTTGTCTACACCTAGTGAGCAAGCCCATACTATCACCAGCTTTCTATTATCAGCCTTCAAATCAGTTAAAAACTTTTCTCTTCTGGACTCACTGATTAAAAAAATGTGAAAAAAGTGCACATTTTTTGCCCTAAGAGAGTGGTGTGAACAATGAGGGAGATCAATTCAGGAGAGACAGGATGAGCCAAACCGTGGGTGGACGGAGGCTCTCTGATTCCTTTTTGATGCCCTGGAGATTTTAGTAGATTTTATCCTATTTTTTCGCAGTATTTAATCACCAGAACTCCATTGTCTTCAGTGAGTTACTGTTAATGTACATACATGCCACACATCTGCAAGTCTTGGAATCATAAGTATACTGAAATGTATTTGGATTTTAAAGATTTTTGAGTGTGACGTGAGCACATTGAGAACAGAATTTAAAGTAATTGTCATGAATAAAACCAGCAAATTGGATAATTAAAAGTAATTTTTTAATTGTTGCATTTGAAAGTTTTTAATGGGGGGTAATTATCTATATCTGACCAGGCTTGAAAGTATGCTTCAGATTTCCCACTTAAATAACAACAATGTATAACGAGTCACAAAGAATATCACTTTATACACTTGCCAGGATTGAGAAAGATTAAATTACCATAATTTTGGGTATATAATCCACAGGTAGTCATAAAAAAAGAAAAAAATTTGAATGAGGGACTTTACCCCTGAGTCATTTGTACCTTAATAGCTTCCATATCTCCATCTCTAGTAATGTCACCTCTCTCCTCAACGGCCCTGTAGCTTCTATCACTTTCCTCTTCACCACATCTCTCTTTCAATTTTGTGCAATTCATTTCACTATTTTTAAACACATAGGGACTATCCAAGGGGAAAATCATACACGGAAAAATAAGAAATTTCAATCCTAATGTACACCCACAAATGAAATATAGAAAGATAAAGTAAATAAATAACCTTCTTTCGAGACCACAGGAAAAAACCCCTTTGTTTTAATAGGAAACATTAACCAGACCTGGTTTGCAGTTTCAAAGAGCTCTGTGTGTGAAACAATAATATCACTTATGAGGCAACTTCAAGTCCTACAGAGGAGCTGAAAGTAGCATGCATGTAACATGGCAACACAAGCATAGAATTTATATGTGTTTTCCTATCTGGCAGAAGTGCAGAGGTGACCAACCCAGGACCTCTACTATCATCCTATGTCTCCACTTCATCACCATGTTCATGAGCATTTCCTGTTCATCCCAGAGGTTAATTCCAAATTTGCTGCTTTTACACATTCCTGCCTCTCCTGACCTACATGGCAAGTCCTCTTTTCAATCTCTGAATTGCATCTTGAAGATATTAAGGGTTTTCATGGTTTCAAAAATTGACCAAAAGAATGAATGGAGGAAAAACCCATTCTGTCTTATGAAACACAAGGACACTGCTTGTTGTAGACAGTCCCTGCCATAAGATATTGGGAAGATATTCTGGGGAGACCTCACTGTGTGACTGCCTCGTACTTGCACAACTCCATGGACAACAATTCCTCAGCTGATGTTGGAGACAAGATATGAGACTAAGTGGATATCTTCGATGTAATCTGGTAGAGATATTTCATACTCTGATCTCTCCTCTGCTGTCATGTAGGAAAACAACAAACTCTGCCTTTGACAAGTCAGGGAAGTCAACAGATTCCCTTTGCTGGCAGAGAAACATGGGAAAAGCAAGAATACACAGCAGTCCGCTATGAGGCATAAATAAAAGATCTGTCTAAAGATCTGGCTGTCACTGTCAGCATCTGATTTAAGAATAAAGAAAGATTTTGGTTTACTCAAGGTTGGTACTGGGGGTAATAATCTTCATGACAGCAGTAGTCTGGTAGGTGCTCAGTCCATCCTCGCGATGTGTATTCCTATGCAAATACATATGCAGCTTTGAAAGTAAATCTGTATAAGCAAATTAATATTTGCGTGGGATACTGATAATTGACTTAAACAAGAGGTTTAATTTTTCAATATAATACTATTATGCTATAAGCTTTGTTGTGAAAAGTAGGATTTGTACCATTTTTTCAAATTACAACTGACTTTTCCACCTCTGATCTGTAGTGTAGTTCAGTGATTCAGACCAAATACACAAAAAAGGTAACTAAAAATATATGAAGGCTTGACTAATAATCGATTTTCAGACTTCTAAGAGCTGTCATGACTTGTCAGTCTTAGAAAAGCAGGTAAAAATTAGTTTTCCACCACTAAACAGAGTCACAAATAGCAGCGGTTTCCTTGGAGACTTAGCAGCAGTTCTCATAACGCTGTGCTTGCACGAAAAGAGTCACTTGTAAAGGTACATTCCCTGTCCAAACTTTAATTAATCTCCTCTCTTAATAACATACCCCTGCATCAACTGTGTGTATTTGGTGCTTATCTCAATACACCCGCCTCTCAAGTCCTCTTTCATGGTATATGCATAATACATATTGTAAATGTGTACCTTGCAAGGATTCTACTCTGTATTGATTATAATATGCAAATATCAGAATTCTATGGAAAAGTATTTATGATTCTTTCAAAATATATCTTTTCCTTAATTGTCTACAATGAGAATAGTAACTATCAGTTCAGGAGTTCTAAGGTTCCTAACTTAAAAAATGCATTGCAGTTGAAAAGAGCATTATTGTCTCCTAAGCAAACATCATGAAAATAAAACCTTGACTTCTCCCTTGAGGACACAGGTGACAAAAAGGCAACACTAACTGACAGGAAGTTACATCTCATCACCTCTCCAGGTGACCTGTCCACGGGCTGGTAAGTCAGACACAAGTTTTTTTCATGTATCTTAGTGGGTGCATGCTGTCCTGCCTTCAAACACTGCTCCCTGTCTCCTGCTTTGTATGTTGGAGAACAACCAACAGAGAGTTTGGTTTTGTCACTTACTAACATTTCACATTTCCTCTACCCACTTTCAACACCAGAGACATAGTAGAAAGCCACATCATAAGTGGTCCTTCAATTTCTAAAAATAACATTTATGTTCTTTGTAAAAAAGTGTTTGGGCATATTAATGTGTGTATCTAACTTTATCTGATAATTATATATTAGAAAAGCATAACACAGTATCTATAAGTAAACATATTCAGAGTTAAGGAGCAATCAGCACAATACTAAAAATATTCCAATTCTTTTGTCTAATTATAACTGAAAAGTTAATTACTGCAAACTGCCTTCAACAACTTGTAAAATTCAAGAAAGAAATTCCCACTTGGTAAGAAATTGCTTTCTTGATATTGCAACTGAAACAGTTCAGCTCTCTTCTGCTGAACATCAGAAATTTTTGAGGATGGCAAAAAGCATTTTTTAAAAAGATGACCTAATTAAATGGAGTGCTGATTGAAGTTCTAAGGGCACACCACTAATCATTCAAAAGTTCTGACATTTCAGAGTTCGAATCACACATTTATAAGTCACCATATACTCAAGGAAAACGTTTCATACTCAGAAGACAAGGCCATCCAATGAATGACCTAGAAAGAAGAAAATAGCTTCCTGTTAGTGAGAATTTAGCTCCTTGTTGTATGACATTCAAACACCATACAACATAATAACGTTTAATTTGCTCTGCTGTGTACCTCATAGTCAAGGGATTCATTTGACATCTTTTCTGTGTACAAATCATTTCAAGCTTAGCCATTTAACATGATGCGAGAGGGTGTATGTTCATCTGATTAGAAATCTTAGTTTGAGTCATCAGCAGATATCACATCCATTTAATTCTTTCATAAAGATTTCATCTGTTTTATCCCTTGTCTTTTCAGACTGTTACATTTCTGCTTAACAACACATGTACATATATGTTTGCGTGTGTACATAGACTTTCTCCAGTTCATTGTTGTCATCTTCAGCTTCTTCTGTTTTTTCCTGTTACTGAACACAGTGTACAAGTACAGCATTTACTTGATCTGGACTCCTATCTAATTCTGTGTTGCCATTTGTCTCTGATCTTAACCAAACCTATATTTTCTTTCAGTCTTGGTATAGACAGCTTTAGGCCCAAACTGGAATCTCTAATCTATGTTGCTGTGACTTTGTAAATAGTTCACATTCAAATCACAAGAGCTGAAGCTGACCCAATAATCTCTTTTAAGGGGCAGATCCTAAAGAAAACCATTCTGGTCCAGTTTTAATGAAGGCATTTTTCACCAGCGCTGCTCCCAAATGTTCTACTACCATTTTAGCTGGTAACCTAATCACTTAAGAAAAACCAATACTGTTCAAAGACTTTGACAGTAGCCAGCCAGAACCAGAACATACTTGGTTTTCAAACCAAACCCAAAATTTAGCCTAAAGACTAATTAATACTACAGGTTTGACTCCCACTACTTTTCTAGTCTTGGGCCATCTTTCAGTGATGTCCAGCAACAGCTACACTCTCCTTCATCTCCTGAAGTTGCCTCTTCATTCTATAGTGGTGCATATGGGCTTGTCTATAAACAATAATCAGTCCTTTAATGAACCTTTTTACATACAAGTTGCTGCTATAGTGCCATAGTGGGTTCACATTTTACCATACTTCATCTATTCTGATTCCAGCTGTTGATTTTTGAGCAGTAAAACTTTTTCCTCTATGCTTCATTTTTTCACTTACACAACAGTGTAACTTTAAACGAAAGAAGATGTCACCTCTACCCTATATACTTATTGTCTGTTATACTTAGGTCAGCTTTCCACATACACTGAACAGATCTTCTGCCATGCTGTTTCTACCAACTCTTCTGCTTCCACAATGCACATTAAATTTTTAATGCTACACATATATATCAGAGAATCCAAAATCAGCAATGCCAAGGAGCTGAGGATGTAAAAACCTTGTCTTAAATCCGGTGATTTCAGTAACCTATAGTGCAGGCACCTCTTCAAGCACCACTCATAGATGCCACATAAGTGCCTTTTGAAGTGAATGACACTTACGGAGGCATGGAGTCATGCAGTGATGTTTATGAAGAGATGGTGGAAGGTGGCTCAGACTGGGAATCAGCCTGGCTTCTGCCACAGTGAGCAGAATGTCTCATGTTGGCTGGAGAGGCACTGAAATCTCAGTGTGCCTATGGGTTCTGAAGCCCTCATGGGACAGAATTTTCCATGGCATATCAGCACACACTGTTGTAGGTTGTTTGGGGGTTTTTTAGTGTATTTTTGCACCACTTCTGCTCTTTAAGAGATATGCATAAATATAGCAGCATCCACTTTGCTGTACTTTGTGCATGCAGCTCTGGTAATGGGAGTTCCACAGACATTTCAATAGCTGAATAAATTCTTGTGTTTTATTCTTTTAAGTAGTCATTCTCAGTTCAGTGGCACCCTTCCACCTTGATAGCCTTTACTTATAATAATATTTAGCAAAAATAAATGTTTTTAAATACTTCATATTTGACAATCAAATGCTTCAGTATTTTGTTTTAAGTTTGGATCTGCTGCTTATAAGGACCCTCTTTCAGCTGGGACTTCATTTTGTGAACTTTTAGAACAAATTTACATGTTGTGTACACTATAATTTATATTTGCATACACAAAGCTAGAGTTTTTAATTTTTGCACTATACATCCTTTATGTCATAAATGTACGGAGTACCTTTTGTTATATAAAATGTGATCAGAGTAATACAGAACACTTTGCATTTCCCATCTGTTCCCACTAATTTAGTGTATGGTTGGAGCAAGTCAGTGGAAGGGCAATTCTGCCCTTTTGGTTTTTAGATTCTTACTGAGTTCAATATTTATAGAGTCAGTATCTTACTCCTGAGTACTTCATATGAAACTTTACTTCAAACCTTGTTTAAAGCCTCACTATAGTTAATCTAGATGTATCAGTTTCTGGAATTTAGGCAGAAGGTTTTGATTCTACTGGTTAATATACCAACAATTTTTCAACTGTTCTCAGTGTGAATGTTCTAGGGCTTATATGAAAAGGTCCCTGTTTACAGGCATCTGGAAAGAAAGGGGAAAGGGAAGTGGGTGAAGGGGTTGGTAAGACAAGATCTAAGGCTGCAAAGTGCTTACGTTGTTCCTTGCAGATACTAGCTGAGAAGCAAAATCATAGGACTCCCTTTCTTCTGGGAACTGACATATTGCCTGCTTATCCATGGCAGACAATGATTATGATTTGCAACAAATAGATTTAAACTGCCAAACTTTTTCTAAGTATTCTTAATGGTACCATTATAAAGCTGTGTGAGGAAAAACAGAGTCACATATTCTGGTGAATATGTGTTTTGTCACAATACAAAAATCCTTTTTCAAGATTATCAGTTATACTCACAGCACCTTAAAAACACAGATTCTTAACTGAATTACAGGGACAGAGGGCAAAAAATCTAGAAAACAACTAGACAAAGAAGCATTCCCCTTGTTCTGTTAGTGGTTTAACCCCAGCCAGCAGCAAAGCCCCCCACAGCCGCTTGCTCACTCCCCTCCAATGGGGTGAGGGAGAGAACTGGAAGGTTAGAAATGAGAAAACTCGTGGGTTGAGATGAAGACAGTCTAATAGGTAAAGCAAAAGCCGTGCATGCAAGCAAAACAAAACAAGGAACTCATTCACCACTTCCCACGTGCAGGCAGGTGCTCAGCCATCTCCAGGAGAGCAGGGCTCCATCACGGGTAACGGTGACTTGGGAAGACAACACCATCACTCTGAATGTCTCCCCCTTCCTTCTTCCCCCAGCTTTTTATTGCTGAGCATGACATCATACGGTATGGGATGTCCCTCTGGTCATTTGGGGGTCAGCTGTCCCAGCTGTGTCCCTTCTCAACTTCTTGTGCCCCCCCAGCCTCCTCACTGGTGGGGTGGTGTGAGGAGCAGAAAAGGCCGTGACTCTGTGGAAACACTGCTCCGCAAAACACCCCTGAATTATCAAAACTATTTCCAGCAGAAATCCAGAATATAACCCAATAAAAGCTACTATAAAGAAAATTAACTCTATTCCAGCCAAAATTAGCACATTTTCATATTAGCGTTTCTCTTTTTTAATGTACTAAGAAAACCCCTACAATTTAGAGACCAGTCACAGAATGAACATGCAAGTCATGGATATTTATTCTGGTTATCTGCTACATCCCTAATTCCCAGGCTGCACAAACACAAGTTAAAATCTCTTTGGAGCTCTTAGCTGCATATTGTGTTCACCACCTGAAGCTCACTTGAAAACATTAAACACTACAAATAAAGAATAAGAGGAAAGAAATCTAGCTCTTCATCTTTTTGTCTCCTCATTGTGAGAAAAATAAAGATACACAGCACTGGAACTGCTGATGAGTGGCTACATCTACTTCAATCAAATATACCAGTGATTCTCAACCTGTGGTCTGCGGACCCCCGGGGGGCTGCAATGTCATCACAAGGGGTCTGTGAAGGCTTAAAGCAGGGGTGGGGAACATCCAGCCCAGAAACATTTGCTCTGCCCTGCAGCAAGCACAGCACCTCCTTTTCCAACACCCCCCTGCCCTCAATCCTCCTCAGGGCTAGCCTCCGGTAACAAGTGTGAAGGTGCTTTCCCAGTCCCGGTGCCACCCCTCAAATCAGTCTAGTGCTGGTCTACTGGCACAAAAGGTATTTAAAGAGAGTCCATGGTGAAGGAAAGGTTGAGAACCCCTGAAATATACAACTTAGATTATAGTTCCATTTTCCCTCCTTACAGTCTACCCACTAGTTTCATTGCTATTAGGGGAAATGTCTTTATGGTGAAAGAGGGAATACCTCTTCTAAAGTTCCTATCCCACCCAAATTCAAACTGACACAACAGTTGGATAAGTGGGGGAAGATAGTGTGTAGGACAGAGTGACAAGGGATGCTCTCTCACTTCCTTGAGAAAGTGGGGCATCCAGGGGCACATCTCAAGTGTTTGTACATGAACATATGCATCTTGAAAAACAAACAGGAGGAACTGGAGTCCCATACATGGATGCAGTACATGGACATCATTGATCTCACAGTGATGTGGTGGAATAACTTGCTCAACTGCGGTGCTCTAATGTAGGTGGATGGATGGATGGATGGATGGATGGATGGATGGATGGATGGATGAAGGCTCTTTAGCAATGACTGTCAGGGAAGACAAGTGTGGGAAAGTTGAAGGCTGCACAAAAGCACACGAATACCCAGAACTCTGCTACGAATTTGGTAACAGACCTATTGAAAAATTATGCGTTAAGATTAGAGGGGAAACTAAAAAAGTGGGATGTCCTGGTAGTTGTCTGTTGTAGACTGCTTGGTAAAAGCAGGCTGGTAAAGCCTAGTTGAATGTTTAGCACATGCATTCACAGCAAAGGGAAGACCAAGGAACATGTGGACCTGATGATGAACAGAGCAAGTGATGTTATAACAGAGGACACAGAAAAGGGATACTTAAAAGCTTTCTTTGCCTCAGACTTTACTGGCAAGATCTGCTTTCAGATGTCCCAGATTCCTGTGCCAAATAGCATCATTCTGGGCGAGAACAGTATTACTCACAGTAGACAGATATTCTGTTTAGGACTACTTAAATGACCTGGACATATACAAGTCCATGGGCCCAAATTAGATGAATCCGAGCTGGGCAATGTCATTGCAAGGCCACTTGCTATCATCTTTGGAAAAAAGGTCTATGTTGACCAAGAAAAGGTAAATCTTATACCCATCCTCAAAATAATCAAGAAGGAGAATTTAGGGAACTCCAAGATCATTTACTTCCTGAGAAAATTAAGAGGAAGACTTCATGGAAGTTGTCTCCATGAACTTGAAGGACAGGAAAATTAACTGGAACAGACAGCAAAGATTTATAACTGGCAAATCTTACCTGACCTAACTGCCTTCTGTGATGACATGAGTGGGTAGGTGGCTAAGGAGAGAGCAGGGGATGCAATTTACTTAGAATTTAACAAGGCTTTCAACATCGTTTTCCATAATTTCCCTGAAACCAAACTGGGATTTGGACTGGATGAGATATAGGTGAAAAATGGTTTGATTGTAGGTTCTTTTTCAGCAGAGCTGTTTCCCCAACCAGGCAATCCCCAGCCATATCATTGCAAGAGGCTATTCCCTTCTGGTGCAGGATTTTGCATTTGTCCTTGTCAAATTTCACCTCCTCGAGGACATTGATAAAGACATGAAGTGTTACAGGTCCTGGCACAGGTCCCTGTGGTATTCCAATTGTAAGAAACCTCCAGGTGAGTATAGCACACTAATCAATAACCTCTGAGCCCAGTGACCCAACCAGTTTTTTACCCATTTAGTTGCTCACCTATCCAGATTGTAACTTACCAACTTGGGTTCAAGAATATTGGGGGAGACAATGTAGAAAACCTTGCTGAAGTTGTGGCAAGTGACATCCACTGCTCTCTTCCCATCCACAAATCCTATCATTTTATCATCGAAGGTGATCAAATTGGTCAGGTATGGTTCACCCTTGGTATATTCATGTTGACTGTTCCTCAGTTACCATCTTCTCTTTCATATGCCCAGATATATTTTCCAAGAGAACTCAATCCATGATTTTTCCAGAGACAGAAGTAAGGTTGTCCTTTCTGTAGTTTCCCAGGTTGTCCTTCTGGCCTCTTTCAAAGATGGATACAACATTTGTCTTTCTCCAGCCATTGGGGATTTCCCATGATCTCCATGAGTGTTTAAACTTTAAAAGATACGTAATTTTTAATCTGGATCTGAAATAAAACAGCTTGCAAATGACAATGTCTGCAGTTTTCTAAAGAAAAGTTTGGTTTTTTTCTAGCTGGAACAGAGCAGCATGTCCATAGGAAAAGACATTCTAAACATACTGATATTTCATCTAAGAAACCTTCTGAGTCAGCCAAGTATTTCAAATATTGTTCTTGCCCTCATTAGAGGACAATAGCTTGTAGATGCCTGAATTCATAGTCATATGAAATAGATATATTCATCTAAGCTGCAGCTCTTCTAAAACATCTTCACTTATTCCATCATTTAACAGCCTCTCTTACTATTTCCTTGTCTGACTTTAGCAGTTTAGACTATGCAGTCTGCTCTGGTGAGTTACTTTTTTTTTTAATATACAAAAAGAAATAGCTAATGATACAGCAATGAAGCTAAGATTATCTATGGGAAGGAAGTTGGAAAGAAAATAAATCAATTTGTTGAAAGACTGTGATTTGATTGGGGGATAGAAAGTAGTCAGTAGGAACACAGGATGTGTATTCAGAAGATCAGAAGTAAAACAAAATCGAGAAACTACTGAAACTGGCCATAAAACCAAACCAGACAGATATGACAGAATCATTGAAATCAAAGTGTTTCAGTTTGTGTTGCTTGAGAAGATGAGAAATAAAGGTCAAAGTTAGAATAACATTAGAGTAACTTCCATCCCAGAACTTCCCATCAATTAAGTATCAATTGAGAAATGAAAAATTTTAAGAAATCTACCAACTTTCAAGAGAGATCATGCTACTAGAAAAATTTATTTGATGAAGAAGAAAATACAGGGATCTGATCCACTTACTCTGAGATGAAGGGTATAAAGTGCTTGAGTGCAAATTTTTGGGGAAATTTTAAAGTGTAAAGGTAAAAGGAAACTGTGTACATTGCAGCACAGGTATATTAAATGTAAGTTGTACCAGAATGACCTGCCAACTTTACATCATAAACCACCATCCTTCTAACAAAGAGGACTGTCCTATATATTTTACTTGAGTTTTGATAAAGCATGATATGATGCCAAAAATGACAGTCTTATTATGATGGAAAAGATAAAAATCATTACAGAAGAACTGTAAAACACATACGGATCTGGTTAAAAGGAAGATGGCAGAGAGCAGTACTAGAAGGCAAGCTACATACTGGGAGGATAACAGTGAGATCCTCCAGGTCAGTTCATAACCTTAGGATGGGGCTTATGGGACAGAATTTTTTTTATATTGGCTTTTGAAACACTGGCACAAAACCGTGTGCTGATGGAATTTGTTAGGACATATATTAGGATACAAAGGTGGATAATGAAACCATGCAGAAAGCTGGACTGAACAAACGGGCCAGATTCAATGGCACAGTATGCAAGGACATGCACTTGTGGGCTATTAACAAGAGGTGTGGCTGTACAGGTGGCAATGACTGTTTAAGAGGAGGACGTGTGGCATTTTCAGGAAGGTCAAGAATCACAAAGCATAATGCAGATACAATCATAGGATGTGTCAGGCGAGATACATCCATAAAAGTAGACAAATGCTGCTACCATTAAATGAACTACAGTTGAGATCTCATTTGGGGCACTGGGTATGGTGGCCAGCTTGTGCTGAATGGAGCAAGCCAAAAACTTGCATGTGAGCTTTTACCTATATCAATAGAGCAACACATCTTTTGAGAATTATACAGACTTTGGCCTACCTGCCTACACAGTTGGTGGTGTCCTGGGCATGTATACTCACACACCCAAATGCACATATGCAAGCAAAAGACACTTTAGGACCACATATGCTTATCTCAACATTAAGGAAATTAAGCATCTAAACAGTTTTGATGCCTTTGAAAATCTCTGTGTCCTTTAGGGTCTGAATACATTTGAAAAAAATGAGCTGTAATGCCTAGGATGCCATTAATAAACTTGCAACACTCACAGAAAGAAAAAAAAATACTAAATGACCTAACCTACTCCACTACCAGCAAAATCCATTTAAACCAAGCTGGTTTTAAATAGACTTAAGTGACAGAGCTTCCAGCATTTTTCTCAGAGAACTACTACGCAGTTTAATAGGTCTAACTAATGTACTCTGATTTCTATCTTGGGGTTTAAAAACCCCCATGTATGCTAGTAGTCTTCTCATTAATTTTTGTATCCAGCCAGCCAGCCAGTGCAATAGTTGAATATTTTAATGCCTCAAGATTTCTTCTGACCAGGTCTGGCTTTACACTTCCTAAAAAACCACCTTAAGACACTTCCATAAACCTAATATAAATTATTAATATACACAATTCATACACACAAATAAAGAGAAGTGATTTATATCAGAGTTTATTCATAGCATGACTTGGCTAATTAAAGTACACCTTTTTCTTATTACATTTTATGGACTCCATTACTGTAATGCAGGGAGCATCTAACAGTGAGAGCAAATGAGCCTAGGGATAAAAATATGACAAATTTGCATCCTTTGTGTAAGTCCTGTGGTATTTTGGTTAATAGAGGACAACACGTTGCTCTCAAACAGGGGTAAGAAAGAGAACCAATACTTAATATATATTGATAAATATTTAATGCCTTTGAATTGCAAGGATTGCTTTGTGAAAGTGTGTACACTTGTATTATAAAAGCATGTTCCAACTTATTTTATGCTAGATCAATAATTGTACAGTAATAATACAGCACATATAACCAACGTTTACACTTTTCAAATGTTAACTAAATCACTAAACTCACTAAATACTTGGTACTCGTTACTTTTAAGCTCTACCATCACAGTTTATGTGTTAAACCATAATGATTCTTTTTTCAAATGTAACAAATTTTAAAACTGACTTTTAAAAGAAGTATGGATTTTACGGTTTTGTTGACATAAAGAGAAAAAAAACTATACTAAATTTAGGATTTTTGTGTGAGTCCTTGTGATGCATTTTTTACACGCATCAAGACTGTCACCTGACACTAAGGGGACAAAGACATCCTTGTAAATTTCAACATACCATATTAAAATAAATATATCTTCAATAAGCTTCAGTTATTTCATTCTCAAATGACTGATAAAGTAAAATACTCAATTGCTTGCTCAAGTAATTGGTGGTCTGAAATTTGTAACACCTATTGACTTTTTGCAACCATGTATTACGCAGGTTCTTCCCCAACGTTGCCAAGAAAAATTGTTTAATTCTTAAAGCTTTTTTCAGTAACTGCAAAATACCTAGCACTACTGATCTGTAAATAAATGATCACACAAAATTTTGGAGCAGTCAAACAGGAAAATAGGTGTGTTGAACCTAAAGTCTAAAAGTCCTTTTAAATTATCCAAAAGTGGTATAATCTTTCCAAGGATCATTCAAGATTGTGTCATGGCCATTTAGGGGAATCTAAAGTGACTGCAGCATTCATATTCATCCAAACAACAGGAGGATGTTCAGATTATATGAAATATTCGTGCTATGCCAACATACAATGATAAAATGTAGAGGTGCTTTCTTTAAACATATAGTTTTAAAAAGAACAAATGAAATATATTATAAATAAGAGGCAAAGAGAATGGCCAGGACAAGATGAGAACACATTTAATTAGACATTCTTAATAATCTATTGCCTTAAAGAATATGTAGCAGTGTTATTTACTAATTTCTTGAGTTCCATCCCCAATCATGGTGTTAGGCACATTCGGTATGTCCATCCCATACAGCTATATGAGCATACAAATGCTTAGTGAAAACAGAAAATGGTGAATGTTTAGTTGTTTATTTTGGTTTGTTAAGATACTGGCTATATCAGTCTGAAATTATAGAGATACACATGGACCCACCCTCTCCGAGAAAACAGGTGATCTCCTGCTTAAAATTTAAACTTTTATTTTTTTTAGAGAAGAAATTGTTAGCAGTAGTTGAACATCTGACATTCCTCAAGCAGACAAACACTCTGGTCCAAGAGTACAGGACAAATGATCCTTATAACTTTGCTATTCTTTGTCTCCAGGAAGGGATTGCCTACCTAAATCAAGGCCAGGTATATGAACTGTACCGTGCGAACCAAACACTGGAAGTTGGGCATGAGAACTCCTAAAATCTTCAAAAGGCTCTGGCTGGCCTGGAACCATTCCTCAGCAACTTAAATTTTATTAAATGTGTATTTAGTGGTCCTATGTGCAACATTTGCTTCTCACGATATGTTTTCTTTATCGGTAAAACCCCCTCATTCTTTAAGTAGAGCTTTCCTATCAAGCCAGTCTAACCAATCCAAGATATCAAATAGTCAATAGGAAATACTAAGAGCAATAATAAAAGGCATCCTATACATTGTGAGTCAAAAGGGTAGATTTTTAGGCCATGGAAATTTACCAGTAGTTTTTCATTGCTCTTTTGTACATGGTGACAAAATCTCTGCCATTTGATTACTTTTTTTTTTTTTTTTTTTTTTTAAAAAAAAAGAACAAAATCCCATATCTCATTCAAGGACATAAAAAAAAAAAAAACAAAACACCCAACCCACCATCCACATTACCTCCAAAAATATGTTTTCCTGTTTAAAATGGTAGTATTGCATTTAACCGGCTTTGCCAGTTTTATATACCACAAAAATAAAGGTTATGAAATCTTATTTAAAATAACTGCATGCAGGAAGAAGGAAATAAACTACGTTAATTTAATCTTCTTTCCTAAATGTTAACAGCAGTGTAAAAATGGATGCTCTCATCCTTGTAATCAGTTGCACGGTGCACAAGGGCAGCAGTCTCTGGTGCCTCATCTGTGAACTAATCTTTCATTTCATAGCAGATCTTTCCATATCAAACAACACAAATGACTTAATTTGCATGACAGGATTTGTAACGGGGCAAATCTAGTGTCAAAGTCGATTAAAGATTACACCGGAGAACTATCATAATCAGTACTCTAATGAGCCTAAATAGTACATGTAAAGTCTCCCCTTTTTGCCATTCCAGTCATGTATAAAAGGGAATGTGTTTCTTTTCATCGGTGAGCCAGTCCTTTGGTTTGCACATTACGCCCTACGTTGAGCTAAAGTCATGTCAGTCTGGTTTCAGAGGGAGAGAAAGGGAAATAATAAAGCAAACATCACTTCACAAATGACATTGCTTGGTATAAGCCAACGTTTGAAGCCCTTAATTCTTCTAATCTGCAAAATAGTCAATGCTAATGGGTTTTTGCCTTTGTGAAAGCTGATGCATAGAAAGAAAAACTTTAATGAGCTGCCTGGGTTGTATGCTTACAGATACCTGTCAAACGTCTGTCATCTTAGCTATCGTTGAGGCATTATAAAGAAAGTAAGAAGGAAGGAACGACAGTATTTGTACAAGCATTTTCATGCTAAAATGGCACAATTTTCTTCCTGTCATAATTTCATTGTATCTGAAAGTCAGAAAAGCTTAACCCTTTCAATAGCATATCCTGTACAGAATATCACACATAATGTTTGAACGACCAGCTTTAAAAATAGCATTATGGCTTTGTAAACAGCATCTTCTGTTAAATTTGTTTCATAAAACTGAATTATCTATATTTAAAAAAATGTGACAACAAATTATTGGAATCAATTGCTGCACTTTGGGGAGATCAAGAGTTTACTAAATGTAACAAACCCTCAGCATGAGAGTCTGTCATCAGAATAATTCCCTTCTGAGTTCTTAATTTCATACCTCTTTGTGTCTTTATGCTGTCAATATGAATAGCAACTCAAAGAGGTCAACAAACTTCCTTGTTCTTACTTTCTCTTTTATTAAAAGAAATGGGAATTTGAATGCATCTTATTACAAGCACACCTGCTAACTCTGCTGTTCTAAGTTACAGTTAAGTTGAGCCAGTCTTGTTTTCAGATATTTACAATAACTGTTAAAATTTTCTATGCACTGAAACCATGCATTCAGAAGTCTTAGCCCAGGTGTGCTGATTTGCCTGTTTCTTTTTCCAGATTTATGGTCCATCCTCACTGTTTTCAAACAATTCAAGCATCCAGAGTACGGAAATTTCAGTGCAGACCTGTGTTTCCCCCAGTCTGAGTATCAACCTCTAGTTTGAGGATCTACATGCTCTGTAAACCTGAATACAGCTTTGGGAGTCCAGACCAGAAATATACGTAGATACATGATGAAATCTGTTCCTGCACAGAGGTGTCTGTAGAATAGGGGCCTTCATTTGGACAGAAGACATACCAGAATGTGTGGAGAAATGGTATATTTTTCGATGTGTGTCTGCCGAGCCCAGCAGAAAGCATGGCTAAGGGTTGTGGTGGCAGGTGTTACTGCCTTGCTGCATGTCTCTGGGTAAGTCACTTATACTCAGTGTTTCAGTATCCACAACGTAAAGCAGGATAAATGTTCCGAGCGCTCTCTCACGAGTGCTTGGAAGCCTCATTTATTCCTGCCTGCAAGTCATTTTGGTGATATTTTTGCTTATTGTATCAAGCTGTCAGTGTCGGTACTTCAGGGAGGCATTTTTGTTATTGTTCTGTTATGTCTCTGTTGTTGTTTTTACCTGTACTTGTCAATCCTCATTCTGGAGGCTGCAATACTGTGTCAAGGTGTACTAAGGCATGACATACTTCAGTGCATCTTAAATATTCTTAAAAGGCCTCAGGTATTGGCTCAGACATTTTCACTGAGCCATTACAATCCAAATAGAAGGACCTTTATGAGTGTATTGCATCTGTATTGCTTTCAGAGGACTCACTGGGAGCTCACTGACAGTATCTTTCATGCTTCTGCTGCACATGGGGATCTCAATGGAACATTTTTTTCCCTTGCGCTCTCTTCTTTTCTTTAAGCAAACTTACACAAAGGGAAAAAAAAAAAAAAAAAGAAGACAAAATTCTTCAAGTGGCTTTAAAGTTTGAGATTAAACAGACAAAAACAAGGACTATAATTACAGCTGAACTTTGTTACCCAAGCTGCATTGGGTGAAATTTGTGCTCATGTCTCCCAACACCTACATATCTTATCTAGAAGCATAATCTGGGTAGAGAATCAGGTGATTTAGGACAAAAGAACCGTGTTATCAGAAAACTTGCTATTGTCTTACTTAAGCTACAGTTTACAAGTGTAACATGCCCAACAACTCTAATGTTACTGAATGTCAGACATTCCCACACTGAAAAATCAGCGAAAGAAATAGAAAGGTTACTTCTGTGGTAGTGTTGTGGTAGAAGTAGAGGAGGTTTCCACACAGAATTGGTTGATCAAATATTTTTTTTTATTATTTTTTGCTGCTTCTTTTAATTCAGGAAGTTTTCAGATACTGTATAGAGAGGCACCAGCTGTCAGAGGAGAAATATAGCTCCCTCTAAGGTCCCTTTAAAACCACAGCATCCTGCCAAACTATCCCAAAATGAGGAGGGGGGCTGGGGGGGGGGGGGGGGGCAGGAACATCCCAATGTTTTCCCAGAGGTGATCTTTTCAGCCCATCAAATCATTGCTTCCCAACTTTGTTGAGGGGTCCTTTCCTGGTGGAGGAGCCACCCTGGGAGCCCCCTGGTCCCAAAAGAGACTTGACCTTCCTGCATGTCACCTGCCAGTCCTCCAAGGAGGGCTCCTTCCGCGCGCCGTGATGGTGTGGCAAACACACATCCACTTTGAGGGGAAACACATACTTATTAATCACTCTCTATTTAAGCTTAAGAATGCTGAGTGCTGAACGATCGCTTGTGCCTCCTGACTGGTGTGCTTGGTATGGCGGCCACGGTGCTTGCACCATAATCTGGAGAGCTGAACTCTAAGGGGTTAGTGTACAAACGTAAATAACATACATTAGCAGCGCATGTTTAGCTCCGACTTGGATTTCATCCACTTTCCGATATGAATTATTCATCCCCCATCTCTCTCCAATTGTTCTTTTAATTCATATCGCAGTTGTTAAAAGGTTAGAAGCCACGTTACTGAATAATCCTTTACTGTTTCCCCGTGGCAATTTGCACCCAATTTTTGCAGATTTCAAGCCTCCGCCGTCCCTGCCGCAGAGTTCATTTTTATTGCAATTCCCGGCTAGCCTTTTCCCCCTGAACACTACCTCTCTGACCTAACTGCTATACCTCTGATCCCATGCACCCCAGAAGCTGTCACAAGTCTCCCTCCTTCCCAGGAGTTGAACACACAATAGAGAATAGGCCCTGGCTGTGAGGTTCAGCAGCCATTAACCCCTACCAGCTGTTCCTGCAGGGAGCCTTCTGTGGCTGAATGTCCTTTCTCTGCGGAGGCCCTCATTTCCACTAATCTAACTATTGTTGGGTAGGAATGCTGACAGGAGAAAAGAAATTTTTCTTGTGTCCATGCAAGTGTGTGTATCCATGTGTAAGTGAAGGAAGAGTGAAGGCTAATTTCTATAGTAGGCATGAATGGAAGGATTGGGAAAAAAAACTAGTTAAAATGTGTTTACTTGCTTAAAAGGCTCAGTCAATTTAAATAATTTCAGTAGTATGCTCTATTTTGGGGGGATGGGAAGGAGGAGGAAGCAAGTTACTATTATCATTTTATGCGAAAGCCGTTGAGAGATTCCCCTGCATTTCCTAAACACTTCTTAAAATGTGAAAAGAAAATAGGACAAATGTACAAATACAAACTGTGAAATGAACAGAAATGCATCGCAACAAATTCTCATCTTTTTAAAACAACAGACCTGGGCATCCAAAGAATTACCTTTATTTCACATTGATTATCCATTTTCAGTAGACCGATGATTCAGACTCTCTTGAAATACACAAAATGTTTGTCAGGTTTTATTAACAAATTCAGGATTCTGTGCTAATACTCTCGAAAGAACAAAAAATCAATTGGGAGGAAAAAAACATTTGATTTAAATGATCCACATTTTCAGAAAACCAAACGGAACTCCTTACATCTCTCAAAACGGCATAATTTCTAATAACATTTTAAACTTGCAGTTTAAAATATTTTCATGCAACACTAGTAGATATAACATAATAAATCACAAATTAGCATTAACATCGCTTTTCCTTTTCAAGGTACAGAGGTGAAAGAAATAACAAAAATTTAATTAGCAAGAAATAAAACTATTTTATTTGCTAGAAAACTGCATGTCATTTTAAGTTTCAATTAATTCATCCTTTTCTCTAAAAAGATTGATAACAGAAACTGTTCTGAAATTTAGTGCTTCATTTTATCACTTGATAAAGTTCAGCAAAATACAACAGTTGGTCTAGTTCAAATCAAATTAGAAATAATTCATGTAGAAATATATTTTCTGGGCAATTAGACTGTATCGTAGTAGGGCAAATGTCTGATATAATAAAGCTCTACTTTGCATCTGTTCCTGTGTCTAGACGGCTGCAATTACTAGTCCTTACAACAGCAGTGGCAAGATAAAGCACTGCTTACAGGTTATAGCTATTAAAATTCAACATTTTCTTTCTTTGCCCCCCTTTATTACCTAAATCATTTGATTGTTATAAAATTTAATTTAATTTAATGAAGTTACACTTTCCTCATCTTCAGTATGAACACAAACACAAACAAACAAACAGTACAGAATCCAGCTCATTGTTTCTCCCCAACATTAGCTGCCATGCATGGATACTGGTCTCATTGAAGTTAAATATGTGCAAATAATGCTTGCTCAGAACCCAAATGGCAGAAATGACTCTGTGGATAAAGAGAGGGCCTGAATCCTCACGACTGTCAGTCTGTCATCCTTCAAAGGCACTATAAAAAAACCACATAACATAACAGAGAATGCATATCCTTAATTACTGCATTTGGAAAGATAAAAGGCCTGTGCCAAGAAGGGTACATTTGTAGGTAGATAGGTAGGTTTATACCCCTAATAAAAAGAAAACCATCAGTTAGCCAAACTTAAGGCTGTGCAAAGCTCTGCATCTACAGGTTGAAACCCCACTGACGTCTCAGGACACCATCAGGAGCTCTGCCTCTGCACTGACATCTCTGCTCCTTTGCCGGAAAGAGATGCCAGCAATGAGAAGGATGTGCTGCATCAGCTACACTTCAGACGTTGTAAATCAAGTAATATGGGATTGGAAGAAATCACATGTGAAAACAATGGGTCCAATCCTTGAGGTCACATAGAAGTACTACTTCTTTACAATTTTGGCTCACTGAGTACACCGAAGGATTATTTCAGCAGTATTTCTGAAACTGCAGTTTTACACAGTTCATGGGCATAAACAGTAGTTTCTGGTGTTAATGAAACTGCTTTTTCCTTCAAGTTCTCCCTATAATTACAGGGTTTCTGGATTTCTAAGCAAACTTGAGCAAATTTTAAGTAGGGCTTTGTTTAGACAATCTAAGATATTAAATCATAGTCTTGAAACCCTGCAAAGAATCAGGCACATAGCAATAAATGGCATTTGTGAAATATTTCATGCAAAGACCGACATTCATTGGAACAAACACAGGCCTCTTAGCTGAATTTGAAAATAGCAAAACGCAGAGAATGTTGCAAATTAAGGAGATCTGGTGGTAGTTACAGGACCTCAGACATGATTTTAACCAAGGTATGCTAGTATAAACAGAAAATTGATACTGCACGAGGAGTCATCCATTTATGGCTATTCCCATTCAGACCTTGTTCTTATCATATTCATATTTTGAGTGAGGCAGTGTCTATACGTACAAGACAGACTTTCAAGGGATGCTTGAGTGGCATAAGAGAAATTTTTTATGAGGTTTGGAATAAACTAAGTCCATTGACTAGGCCACAGCCAGATGCCAGCTCTGTGCCTAGAACCTTTCCAAATCCTGGCAACTTTAGATGTCTAATGTGTCTACAGTATCTCATCTTTGTTAAACAGGCTGCCTTGTTAAAAGGGCAAATGTCAATTGTAATATAGATCATGTTTCAGGTGGGCCAGAGCAGTCCCATGTAGAACATAAAGAACAGACCAGAAGGACCTGTAACCCTGTCTGAAAGAAAAGCATAGACTGTGCTTTCTTTCTAATACTGGTGACTCAACTGACTGTCAAGAGACTAACTGGAGTTGACCCACTAACGGTTAATTTGAAATAAAGCTGCCACACAGTGTTTGCAAAGATACATGTTTCTTCAGCCTCATAATGGACATTTTATCACCAAATTAACTTCATATCTAAGAAGCTGGAGTTCATTTCATCGATGTTTCAAAAAATGGTGATGGTACTTCTGTTCCACCCATGTCTGCAGCTTCCCACACGGAAGTGTCACAGAAGGCTGCACTTGTAGAACAAGTCTCCAGGTTCCAGGTCATCAATACCAACATGTTACATCCCTAAAAGGGAGGAAATCTACTCTAGAAATACCCAGTAAGGTAATGATACTATCTAATAGTACCACATGATACCTTCATCTTCATTTCACTTGCAGCGAACAGCACAGAATATGGCTTTGATACAATAATCTAAACAGACATCCTTTGAAATGGCTTACCCAGGTTTTTTATGCTATGTATTTAATGAAAATTATATAATCTGTAATTCAAATATGGCAAAACACAGGGAAAAACACTGTACCAGAATCTTTGTTTTTACTCTGTCAGGATAATGTGTCAGCGTAAATCTTTTCTTGGTCTGCAATGAAATTGGAACACCATCTCTCAGAAGGATGAATTTCCCCAACCATTTTAATCCAGCTCCAATGCCTCTGAAGCTCAGAATTTAATTTTTATTTCCTGCTGTTCTCTGAAATTCAGCTCTTTGTACAGAGGTCGTTATTTTGCAGCAGGTGGGCACCCAGCTCTTTGCTACCTGACTCCTCACCCTCCTGTGGCCTGACTGCAGCTGCACCACTCCACCCCACCCCTATATTTCACCTCATGCCTGCATCCAAGGATTTGGATTACAGTACAGGTTACTGTCACTGTTCTGCCATAAGAGTGGAAGGGAGGAGAAGGGTGACTGTCCGGCTCACTGCCAGGAAGTAAAACGATCACTTGGGCATACCTCAAATATACTTTTTGCCAGTGATGTTTTTTTTCCCAACTGTGTGCTGCAGTCCTATATGAGAGTCTGGTTATGGGACAGGTGAGATTGCTCCTTAGAAGCTATGCTAAGACCATCAGTGCATATTGAAAGCTAACATATTAAAGAAAGCTCTAGATTTTCAGGATCTGTGCAAAGGTGAATAAAAATTACAGTGGTAAGTGCTGCCATCAGATCAATGACAATGTAGTGTGATCAATACATATTCTAAAAGTGAGGGAGAAGTCAGAATTAAAGTCTGCCTAACTTCTGGCTGGGTTGTTGAGGTGGGAGTATGCACATGTGATGAGGAGGTGGGGAAGGGTTGGTCACTTCTGGAAGTTGTAATTACAGTGCTAACAAGCTGCCTGGCTGTGATTAGTCCAGTACAAACAGAAAAAATGAGGAAAGCCTTGGCTACTTTTTGAACCGGAGTATTCATCTAAGTATTGAACCGGCTGACTGGCTTCTTGCAAATCCTGTTGTCTCTTCCCAACTCTGTTTCTCTTACTGGCTGCTATTTGGAGTGTAGCATTTTCTTAAATATAACAATTTAAGAAAATAAGGTTTCAGGAAACGCTCAGATGTCAAATTTTATGCTTTTCAGTGGTAATCAAAACTGAAATGATGTTTCTGTGCCTTTTTTTTTTTTTTTAACAGAGAATGTTAATGGATTTTCAGTCATGAGGCACAAAAAGATGACATTAAATGTCACCTGATGCTGAAGAAAATACTGAGACTGTTTAAGAAAAAAATTACATTGAAACCAAAATTCTCCCCATGCTGCTTTCTGTCAGGAAGTCTGTTATTTCATTTGTCTTTGCATGTTTAAACACAGTAGAGTAAAAAAACAGAATGCTGTTTTTAAGACACTACTGGCCTGGTATATGTGTTTTTTAGTAAAAAATTCTAACAAGAGACAGTTCACAGGAAAGTATCTTTTGAGCAGTGTCCAGCTTTGGGAACTTTTGCCCCCAGAGTATTGTCTGCTGATATAAAATGACATTGAAGTGTACTATGAGGTATTTTCCAAACACTAGGCTAACATCATAGATACAATTTCTGGCTCTGACATACATTATTAACCTCCTCTTGTGGGCAGGAAATCAACCCTTATCCCATCAACTCAGAGAGTGTTCATGTGTGTGCAAAGGTACATGCTCTGTGCTAACTTGGTGGAACTGTTATTTCTTTTTAAATGGTTCTAAAATATAACCACACAATCATATTTAGATCTCTTATTAAATGGAAATACTCACATACCATCTATAGAGACATCATTGGAATTTACTGCAGATTTCAAACTGCTGCACTAACACCCTGGTCATTAACAATCTTACCTAAAATCTCTGCATACTTTCTGCCATTTGTCACTTTTAGAGATCCATCTTTCACATTCATGCATGTAATTTTTTTCACAAACCGACATACTCAGGAGACTAATAATAATGTCCTGGATACTACTGAATCAGTAGTTTGTACTACTACAGGTTTAGAGTCAGATGTTTTTAAAGAGAAGAATAAGAAATCTCCCCAGGCAATAGGCAGTTCCTATTTGAAGGTCTGGAGATAAAGTTGCAGTTTTTACAGTTACTCACTATGAAATAAGTAGCCCAGGTCCCTCAGGGGGGCTTAAAATGGATTTTAAGTTCCTTTATTATAATTTCTTAGAGTTGCGGTCATAGCTAGGGACTAAATGACTTCAGAGATACCTTAAATATCCTTTATATTGTTAGTATCAAATAAACAAATCTGTTTCATACAACAGATCAAGAGATAGTCACATTAGCTGTTATCTAAAAAAGAGCTAGAGTTTTTGCTACACATGAGTAGTACAGCATTCCCTAGTATGTCAATAAAACCATATGACAAACCACAGTGGGTACTCCAGCCACACACACACACACATATATGCAGTGAATCAGGTTCTTGATCGACTTTAATGAACATATAGATTACAGTCTTTTGTAGCATAATCTTACTTGCTCAAATGGTGACAATATTAAGCAACATTTATTTCAGGTCATGAAATCACTGTTGAAATGCCTTTTTAAAAACTTTTAGGTCAACTGCTTTACTCTTGAGATCTGTATTCCTAAATGTCCAGAATTTGTATTCTAGTGGTAGACTAAAATGAAATATGTTTAGAAAAGCAAATTAAATAGAAATTCAAGATGACAGAGGACTTAGTTTTCTGGGAAATTAGATCTTTGACATACTGTTTTGTACTAAGCATCAACACAGAGCTATATGGTGAAAGTAACTTACTTCCAGTTACTATATTTCTATTTTCAGTTTCTCCTGACACCAATAAACTCCTG